>NW_027639953.1:0-14916 GCF_949606895.1 Notothenia rossii | reverse complement strand
AATTAGTTAAGTCATGACAGATGTATGCTGAGGGAGGGGTTTTGTCATTCCAATTTGTGGCGTCTTTGGTGCAGTAGTTCATACTATATTCAAACCTCAGCATGTAGTGTTGCTACTGCACCATCTGCTTTGGTCTGTAATGATAACAGCATATGATGGCAATGAACTAAATTAACATGCCTCGCTGCCTGTACTGTGGCAGAGGACTCTCCAATCACCATGCACAGAGAAGGGGAAGACAAGAAAGGAAATCACCAGGTCTTTCCAAGCATATCAAACTGAGCCAATGGAAACGCTTGGTGACATATGTTTGGCACTGGGTTATGTAGTCCTGATATTTTGTAACTACGGCTGCTCCCCTCTTTGTCAATTTTTACACAATCTAATGATTAAATCAACAAATGAATTGCCAAATCATATCAGTGTCGACTAAGCATATCTTTAGTCCAGACCAAGCCATATGTAATGCAATTACATCTCAGGGTGTGCTCCTGGATGGTTAACAAAGCTTGGTTAAAAGTAAGAAGGAAAGTGGGGCAGATGGATGGGCCAAAGGTGTTTAACTCAGACAGGCCTCACGGTTGAGAGGATGCAGTGCTGAGAAACTGAGGTTGGAAGAAGATAATTCATAGAGGAGGGGGGGGGGCGTGGGGAAATGGGAGATGGATTTTGTGGAATTGGCAAATTGTTTACTAAAAAGGGCCAATGCTTCACAACTGCTCTTTCTGCTGGTAAACAGGGAGACAGTAGCAGCCTGGGAATCTGTCAAGTTCACAGCTCACTGTTGCCACTGGATTGTGACTTAAATCCATGCTGCCTGGTGGAGGCTTATGGTATCTCTGCATCACCTTGCTGCCTAAACCCAGATAACCCCAGCCTACCCCCCACCACACACAAACACACAGTACTGAGAATACCAATGACAACAGACACAATACCTACTTTAGTTATTTGCATGAACCACTATTGAGGACATGACTACATTAGATATTACATCAATGTCGATGAGTAGTCTTGATGTACAGGTATAGGCAAATTGTATTACTTTTACAATGTATCTGACATGTGAACTGTAGAATTGCCTACATGTCGATATGGAAGAGATACGGAAGAGACTGAACAGACTTTTTAAGGAAGGCCAGCTCTGTCCTGGGGAGTCCTCTGGACACTGTGGAGGTGGTGGGAGACAGGAGAATGACAGCCAAGCTGTCCTCCCTGCTGGACAATGTGTCCCCCCCCCTCCAGGACACCCTGTCCTCACTGTGCAGCTCCTTCAGCGACAGGCTGCCGCAACCCCCGCTGTCTCAGGGAGAGATACCGCAGGTCCTCCCTTCCTGCAGCGGTCAGACTATACAACCAGCACAGCCCCTAGTAGAACCCCCCCCCCCTTAGACACACACCACAACACAGACTATAACATCCCTTGCTGTTAAATACCAACCAACTATGTGCAATATATATATACAGTTGCAAGAAAAAGTATGTGAACCCTTTGGAACTAACTGGATTTCTGCATAAATTGGTCATAAAATGTGTTCTGATCTTCATCTAAGTCACAACGATAGACAAACACAGTCTGCTTAAGCTAAAACCATAAAAACAATTATATGTTTTCATTGAACACACCATGTAAACATTCACAGTGCAGGTGGAAAAAGTATGTGAACCCTTGGATTTAATAACTGGTTGACCCTCCTTTGGCAGCAATAACCTCAACCAAACGTTTCCTATAGCTGTATATCAGACCTGCACAACGGTCAGGAGGAATTTTGGACCATTCCTCTTTACAAAACTGTTTCAGTTCAGCAATATTCTTGGGATGTCTGGTGTGAATCGCTCTCTTGAGGTCATGCCACAGCATCTCAATTGGGTTGAGGTCAGGACTCTGACTGGGCCACTCCAGAAGGCCTATTTTCTTCTGTTGAAGCCATTCTGTTGTTGATTTACTTCTGTGCTTTGGGTCGTTGTCCTGTTGCATCACCCATCTTCTGTTGAGCTTCAATTGGTGGACAGATGGCCTTAAGTTCTCCAGCAAAATGTCTTGATAAACTTGAGAATTCATTTTCCCGTCGATGATGGCAATCTGTCCAGGCGCTGAGGCAGCAAAGCAGCCCCAAACCATGATGCTCCCTCCACCATACTTCACAGTTGGGATGAGGTTTTGATGTTTGTGCTGTGCCTTTTTTTCTCCACACATAGCGTTGTGTGTTCCTTCCAAACAACTCAACTTTGGTTTCATCTGTCCACAGAATATTTTGCCAGTAGTGCTGTGGAACATCCAGGTGCTCTTTTGGCAAACTTCAAACGTGCAGCAATGTTTTTTCTGGACAGCAGTGGCTTCCTCCATTTTATGACCAACTTATGCAGAAATCCAGGTAATTCCAAAGGTTCACATACTTTTTCTTGCAACTGTATATGCCGTTAAAACCGTGCTATATATATACCTGGCTGCTAAATCCTAAGAACTGTTACAGGATGTGTATTTTGAAAATGAAGTAACTTTTTGTTTATTTTTTTATTATATCATAACTTAGTACTTCTTAATGCATGTAACATATGTAACATATATAACATTAAGCTGTCTGTGGCTCTTTTTTCTGCTGTAACTACGTACATTTCCACTCTGTGGGACTAATAAAGGTATTCTGATTCTGATATCTATTGCTGGTAACATTTCTTGTCATAATTTAAAGCATTACATTACATGTCCCTTGTTAGACGCTTTTGTCCAAAGCGACCTAAATACACTCAATACTGTGGGCAATCCCACTGGGACAATTTGTGGTGAAGTGTCTCGCTCAAGGACAACACAACATGCTGAGTGCAGTGGGGGATCTGAAGATCAGCACACTAACCACTAAGCCACAGCCTCCCTGCATAATTCAATGGGTGACTTTACTGATGAATTGGGGCCATTTTGGTGCTATAATAATCATTTCATATAAGGAGGGATTGAGACAGAATATTAAGAAAATTCCCCCAAAAGTTCCTGCCGTGGCTAAAAGAAGACTCAATCTATCAGCTTTTTCCACTTAAGTAGGTCAAATTCACAATGGCAGCTTGCTTAGCAAAGAAGTCCAGACTTCCTTTTCCCAGCCAGCACCTCCCAAAGCATAACCAGCCATGTGGGATGTGTAATTCCTCCAAAATGTTCTGGGTCTGCTTTGGATCCTTTCCCATGTGCACAGTCTTGGACGTTCTCCATAGAGAGGTATGCAGGCCCATTCATTATCAGATTCCCAAAGAATAAGTGAACAAGTCATTAAAGTAGTTTGAATTTTGCATTCTTCAGTCACTACCTAGAGCTCATGACAACAGGCCAGAGATCAACTAGTAAATCCAGAGCTTTGCCTTCAGGCTTAGCTCTGATCTTTGTAAAGTAGAACAGCCAGAACATTGAGAATCCGGTACCAATTTGCCAGTGGATCTAAGGATCCATATTACCCTCACTGATGAAAACATATATCAATGTACCCCCCCCCCCCACCGAAGCCAGCAACTTGCTCAAAACCTTAAAGGGGCCGTTTTATAGCCTGATGGAAAGCAAGATGGTTCACACCAGAGGTCAAAGTCTGAGTAAGCCAAAGACGCTACATCATCAGCAAAATGTGGGAACACAATCCTAAAACAAGTGGAACCTCTACACCTCAGCTGTGCTTTTAGATTCTACCGTAAAAAATCATTAGGGAAAAACCTTGGCAGAGAAGGGCATCTTCTATTGCTGTGGATCCGTACACAGCTCTGGTTCTGGCATGCTAGTCTTGCATCAGTTGCCCCAGCATCTCCTATATCTCTTCCTCACATACTTGACACTGCAGGGCATGCTTTTAAGGAATCTCCACATACAAAAAACACACATTGATGGGCAAGCTGTGACGACACCAGTATTCTTCCAATATTAAAGAGGTTTAAGAGGTTCCATGACCAGGCGGAAGCCGCGCTGCCATTCCTCAAACTGTGTTTCATCAATCGCCTGGAGCGTCCTTTCCAGAACCCTTGAATAAGACCTCCTGGAGCGGCTGAGCTGAGTGATACACCGAGAGCTGGAGCACATCTTTTCTCACTGTTTTTAGAATGCAAACCACCTCTCACTGTCTCATCTTATTTCAATCATGCATTTTCCTTCACTTCACAAGAACCTGAGTAAGGATATATTCCTCTAAAGTTAGCGTAGAGTTGCTGAACAATGAAACAAAAAGAGAAGATGTTTAAAAGCATCTATTTGAGGAGAAACTCACAGTGCCACCAACGATCCTGCCCAGGGGGTACCAAGCCCTTTCATCGAACCAGTTGAGGAACTCGTAGAATCCATTTGTGGTGAGATGGTGTGTTGATCTGTAATTGAACCTAAAATGACAGAAGAAAAAGAGAAGAGGGCGAGTTGAGTATAGCACAAAAATAACAGCATTACACAAAGAGATATCCATTTCCATTTGAAGACCATATTTTGCAAACATTTTATACCATTGACAGACCAAAAACACTTTAGTCGAGAAAAAAGGTTATTTCATTTCCATGTTTTTCTGAAGGCGGTCTGATTGGGTAAGCTGCAGAGAATTTGCCTTGTTAGAAAAAGAGAAAATAATGCCTTCATTCACTATGGGCGCGTTTGTGCTGATGCCAACAACTCTCAGGTCAGCTCTTGGTTAAATAATGGAGATGAAGGGCGCTCGCACATACTGTGGCATTTTTCTGAACAAAAGCCTGCTTATTGCACGGATCATTTCTACCGTAACCCTTGCCATGTGCTGAAGTGACAAAGGCGTGCATTTGGAATAGGGTTGGAACAAAGAAATAAGGAGAGAAAAAAAAGACCATGTGAAAATAAATATAGGGGAATATCCCAGCAAACATGCCTAGATTCTGTAGCTGTGGTGAGCCGAGAGGGTTGGAACACTGTCAAGCTGCCGAATAGCTGACACCATAAAGAAGACCTGCTGCCAGTGCTCTGCTGCACACCTTCCTCGCTGCACAGCTCATTAATGTAGGTTGCTTCCCAATATGTTCAGAGGGCCATATACCTCATGTAAGATACCTCATGCATATAGACCCTATAGCAAGGCAGAGCAGTTTGCTAACGGACAATTAGCTGTTCTGATGGTGTCTGAAAGAGACGTATAGCAGAGAGGACAGGCGATCATCTAGCAGCTAATCAGCTCTTTTACACACGAGAGAGGTATTTTATTGGGACTCTATTAAAAGAAAATATATCTATAGGGAAGAAAGATAGAAAGGTTGCAGTGAGGAATGGAAAATTCTATTCAATTGCTCACATTCACATACATCTTAAAATCCAGAGCTGTGCCAAAACGTTATTAATTGTTCCCTTGGCCTGGCTATGACCCAAGAGTAGGGCTGCTCAATTAAATCATATTTTAATCGCAACTAGGGCTTGCAACGATTACGAAAACAACGTAATCGAAATAAACCGATAATTTTTTTTATTATTATTACTTCTTTTTTTTTATAAAAATAATACTTTTTTTTTTTTTTTTTTAAATGTGTTGAATTATACTTAAAGTTCAGGGTAATCAACTGTTTACTTTAAAAAAAAAAAAAAAAATTCTCCAATAAATGGATGTTTTCAAAGTCAATGAATGATCGCATTTAATAATCGCAATTACAATTATTGACCCAAATAATCGAGATGATGATTTTTGGCATAATCGAGCAGCCCCTAACCCAAGAGTGCTTAACATTTCACAGGAATGTCATGGCAGAGCAAATAAATGCCAAGGTCATTGAGGCAATTAAGGCTAAGTTAATCATGGGCTGGAAAGAAACGTCAACAAAAACAAAAAGAGGCACGCGAGAACCACAGGCCTGTCTACAGCCCCAGAGCAAATCAACAGCATTTCAGTTCACTTCCATCTTCTCAACAGCTTGAGATTCAGTGGGCAGTAGTGTGTGTGTGTGTGCGTTTGTGTGTCTCTGTGCTAGGGAGATGCAACAGCAGAGTTTTGCAAAGCTGCTGGAGTGTGTACCACTACTCTCATGAACAGACAGTGTGCTGGCGTGAGGTGCGACTCATTAATCATCACACGGTGCGCGGAGCTCTACCTTCCTTCACATCGCACCTGAAGCCAGAGCTCTCTTCTCTCATGCAGAGCCCCCACACCCATGTCAGCCCTTGTTTCCAGAATGAGCATGCAGTTGCAAGACATTAGTCATTTTAACACCAAATGCTGAAACCGTGTGTCTTGTGTTCAACTTGAGCACCATGCATCCTAAAAGATCCAACTTTTACAATAACTGACTCCGCTGTAAACAACCCAACAACTGTGTGTCCTACATACATGTCAAAGAGTGTTTTAAATTCTGAAGCAGTCAAGTTCAACAGAAATGATAACTTGACCTGAAAACCCACACAATTCAATGAGATGATGTTCTCTATTGATTGTCCAGGAATAGAAAGCAATCTTTGAATAGAGTGATTCTTCAATGTCTTTATAAAAGCAGTTACTCAATGGGAGCAACATGATTGTAAATTAGATGTGCAATATTGTCTATCCCTTGAATCAAATTAAAGCGGAAAAGAAAAAGGTACAACAAAAAAAAAAGGCATTATTCCTGTTGGGTTATCTAGGAATTATATTGAGTAGCTGCCATGTCAATTATATCATATCACTCAACGACCTTAGGACAAGGGCCCTGAACTTGGTAAAAACACAGCCTATGACAAACAAACATTATTTTCCATCTGAGAGTCACACCGAAGAGAATAAACTCCAGTTTTGTTGTATCTCAGTTGTTGTATTCTTATTCATTCAATCTTTTCCATCTGAGCTTAGTACTTCCATCCACCAAGACTTATTTTACTGCATGCAACACATACATACAATCTGCAGTGGCCAACAACAATGTTCTTTAAAACCAGCGTGTGGTCTGGCCATATACTGTTCCTCCATTCTGTGAGACTATTTTCGTAAATACAAGGGTTTGCAAAGAAACATAACGTTACAAATGTGCAGAGCCAGCGGTGTGTCAGGTTTTTACCACTCTGAATGCAGGTGGAGCTGGTCGAACACTTTTGCCTCATTGTTCTGAAGCTGTCAAACCAGCGAAGCAGAACCACAACCAATTCAAAGAAAGCATTGTAAAAGACAACTTTGCGCTCTGCCGAGCCATATTCACGAAACACATTTTCCAATGATCTCAGGGGCAGTCGAGCGAAGTGCTTTATCTTTGCCCTTGTCACTTTGATGGGGCAGGTAATGTAGCTCTTCCAGGCACATTAGCAATTTAATGCATAGCTGCCAATATGGTCTCAGGCCACAGAGCACATGATGACTAGTGATTCCACTGCAATATTTCCAAGCACCAGCAAATGAGCAACACATTTTAATACCAGAAAAAATAAATTAGATGGATAGCTAGGGGGGACAAATGGGGATAAAGGGCCCCCATATCAACCCCTCAGATCATATCTCAAATCAAAAATTAAGAGTGGCATATTGTGCACTCTAGACCGCACGGGGCCCCCTGCAGGCATCGTAATTATTTTTAATCAAGGTCCGTTTCACTGATTACCAGTTTCCTGTTGAGACAGGGCCATCCTCATCAGCATGACTAAGTGGGCTTCATTGCTGTTTATAAGCCAGTAATGCCTCATTCAGTATCGACTACATAATCAGATCCATCATTGGCTATTTCCCCACTGGTTGGCGATATAGTGAATGTCTAAATAGACTTTTGGTAGCAGGGGTGTAATCACCATCTTGACAAAGTAGGCACCTCTGTCAAACTCTGTATGGTTAATAAACAAATGAGAAACTGATTGAGGACTCGGAAGACAAGTTAGCAGACACAACATAAGCATCACACAAGAAGACAGACATCAGGGGGCCATGTTTGAGCAATGGCGAGGTGTTATTTTCTTCTCAATTGTAATAGTGTCAGCCTTGGGGGAATAATGAAAAGGAGCAGAACAAATGACATTTCTAAAGGGTTTGCCCTTTAAGAAGGGGTCCTTGATGGATCAGGTCAATATCACTATATCAGGTACAAACACACAAATTAAATTAAGGCTAATGCAAAGAATACTATATATAAAAAGTGTTGGGAAAATATTTTCCAAGGCCCATAACTTTGACCCAGTTTATCAGTTCAAACTGTCCTGACTGAGCACAGGCACCTGTAACCTTGGCTGCTGTGCTCTCAGTGTTCTGTCTCCCTGTTCCTGCCTGTTGGCGTCAGCTGATAGAGGTGTTATCATTCTATCTTGTTATGCAGCATGTTGATTATTCTCTCTGAACTAGCTAAATACATGGGTCTGGGGTAGAGTTCTTCAGATCTGACGTGGCAACTCTACCGTGAAGTCAGAACCTCTGACTCTTGGACTTGTGATGCGAATTCTCCGGCCGAATCCCCTAAATAAACCATCAGTGTTTGACATCAAAGCTCCTGCTCTCCCCGTGTCTGCTTCCTGAGTCGGTGACTACCACTGCATTGCTACACAGAAGTTTCCCCCACAAAAAGGATATTTCTGTGGGAAGGGAACATTGATACAAGTAATAACGTATGAAAGACAGCATGACCAAAACAAAAACCAAGCTACAACTAAGCTCACTGTTTATTAGGCAGTAAAGTGTAGCGGAAGTAGCTAGTAGATTCAGGGTCCATTTACGGGACATTACAGCAAACCAACATTACATAGGAAAAGCACAGTCTATTCCACGACACCAGCTGTAGATGTGCTTCTCTGATTAGCTTCCTAGAGAAGCCTTTTACTGTTTTTCATAACTTGAAAAGGATTACAGCTTTGCACTTTACAGACTTGTACCTGATATAATCCCCAAATAGGATTTCTGTGTTGGATTACCTGACAATTGCAGGATAGTAAGTTATCATTACATTGCACACTTTCTCATCTTGCCCCAAAAACCAACACCTCCAGGCTGGCAGTAAGGGTCACAAAGCTTTAATACTGCCGAGTGTCCTGCATGCCTGCCATCATCTGGCAAGGTGAGGCATCCTGGCGTATCGTGTAGCGGCTGTATCACTTTAATCGAAGGGTGGTGTGTGTCTGACTGTGTTCCTGCTTGTTCATTGACCCAGTCAGGTAATTGCATTCTGGGGATGTGTGAAAGCAATATTGTGCACACGGTACAAGACATCACCTAGTTAATCTGAAATTAAATATAGGATGTAATTACTAGCCTGACAGTTTACGCAGTAGGTTCAATACGGCCCTGTCTCAGTTGATGTAGAATTGTTTATTGAAATATGAGCAGCAAAAACACACCAACGGTATCAGTGGGAGATAAATCCCAAACATTCAGCTATTATTTTGTCACTTCCAAATATTCTGAACAGGCAAAACAAGATAATTCTTCCATTACATTACATTACATGTCACTTGTTAGACGCTTTTATCCAAGGGGACCTACATACTCAATACTGTGGGCAATCCCCACAGGAGCAATTTGGGTTGAAGTGTCTCAGGGACACAAAGACATGCTGACTGCAGTGGGACTCAAACTTAGTGGGAAGGTGAGAGCCTGGCAAAAACATCCAACAAACATTTCAACACTGTGTTTTCTATAATGCATATAATGCACAGTATTTGGACCGGTGCTTGGCGTTGGATTTACACAAAAAAGTAGCCCTAATCTAAGCTTTTCTGAATGAACCAGATGGCAAGGGTAACACAAGCAGATGGTTTCTGTTTTAGTTCTTTGGTCGGGTGTAAGATCATCATGTCAATATGCAAAGAGACAAACTAATGCCTGTTGGGAGTGGACTAATGAATACAAGTTTAAAAATTAGATGTATCTCGGGCTAAAGGAACATAATGGCATAAATATTGATTGCCAGAGGGAAAATATTTCATGACACATCACTGTGCTCCACCTTTAACTCGGCATACCCGACAGACACACAACAGCCATAAACTGGCATTGTTTATCTGCTCCAGCCTCACATTTTGACAGCCTAGATAAAGAAGAGGTCCACGTAAAGCTGTTGGGTTTTTTAAAAAGGCTGTTGTGAGCAGAGTTATTACATTCTGAAATGGGGTACAGTCAGATAAATACGTGTCTTTGCCTAGGAGCTATTCTGTGAATGTGTCAATGAGTGTACTCGCACCAGAGCAAAGAAGCCTGTTGATTGAAGTTTTTTCAGGAATGTCCTTCTTTGTTTTAAAATACTCACTCTGAGTTATTCAAAGGCAATTAGCGAATGAGCTCTACATTTTACTGACACCAGATTTTTGGAAAGCAGAGTCACTGCTATTGACACCCTAATTATCTTTTCTCAGTCACGCATTCTCTTATTCACACAGGTATGAACAGGTTAGCAATATCTATCACAATGACAGACTTTAAATGGCCTGTGGGTCTAATGAAACAATCGATCTAGAATTAGGCTATTTTCTTAGCCAAGCTAGACAAGATGCTTACGCAAGCTATAATCAGACAAAGAGAGGTGCTGAATAATTGATTATCCAAACAGGGCATATAATGCACAGTTATTAGGTATGCAGTTGTAGTAGCCCGAAAAAAGAATACGCCAGAAGCAAGAATGCGAAAAAAGGGTTTATGTCCCTCTGATGTTGCTGAGAGCACATGGCGAGACACGACTGGAGAAGTTGCTAAAAAATGATATGTGCTTACTTTTCTTTGTTTTATACCATTAAAGAGCAACTTCCAGGTTAAAGACACCTGTGAATAAATGTGTAGGAAAATGATGAATACACTAGATTTTCCCAAAAATATACAGAAATATACACTACAGTGACATCTGGCGTCATTTTTGTAAGAAATGTTCACTTCCGCATAAAAAAGCCTCGGCACGTGACCTCCCGCGTGTGACGTAACACGGGGGACACGAGGAGGAGAGCGGCCGGTGTAACGTATTAATAAACATGGATCCCAATGCTAGTTTCGACACAGAAGAAGTTGAACATGAATATTCTAATGCATATGACGGACCACAACCTTATAATTATGAGCCTGCTAGGCGTCCAAGAGACTTGGAGCAGCCAAGGATTAGAAGAAATAACGGCCATCGGAGAGAAATTGAGCTGTGGTGTGAGGAGAACCAGTGGAGAACTGGGCAGCTATCTTGGTGAGTGACCGGCGTTAGCTACAGAATGTTAGCTAACGTCACATCACAACATTGTAAAGTTAGCTATCATATATCAGGCTATAACTAAAGTAGCATTGATAATATAGTAACGTTACTGGCAGGACTGTTGATACTGATCCATAACAGAAACTAATGCGCAAGTATCAGCCGTATCTCGCGTTACCTAATGCAACTCCCACGGTGCTGTGTACCGGAGGAGAGACGCGAGATACGGCTGATACTTGACGATCTTGTGGAGAAAGGTTGTGGAGCCTCCGTTGATATGTCGTTGTAATTGGCTTGATGGAAAGCAGGTGTGTAGTCGGGGAGGGTGCACAGCTGATTGCAGCAGGTGAGTGGAGGTTGAGCCGGGAGCCAGGAGTGACAGCCACCACGCACACACAAACAACACAGACAGGGGGACACAAACAAACACAAAGGAGACGGCTGGAGCAGTACAGCCACCACAGCGTTACCTAATGCAATGTCTTACGGTGCCGTGTACCGGAGGGGAGAGAGAGAGAGCAGCGAAGGGGGGGGGGGGGGAGAGAAGTAATACGGTTTCCTGATAAAGCTGTGGAGAGTATGTGCTGCAGGGAGGTGGATGCACAACGCACCCAGGAACGAACGCTAGCTCCGGTCCTTTTTACTGTGGACTCGATGTCCTGACAGACTGGTATTTGTGCAACCTGCACAAACACAATACTGCACCATGATTACAAATGGTGAAATACAATGTAAAACTACCGAAAAATACCAGCTCCTTAAAACACAACCGCTCTACTCAACGCAACTCTACTATACCCGCGGTCAGAGAGCGGAGATGTGTCCCCTGTGTGATGCAATATGACGCGTTTCACGTATGACCTTAAAAAAAAGCCGTTTTTAAGAGCAGAGCTCAAAATCGCTCCTTTCCCTCTGAATTCCTGCCCTTATGTCTCGTAAAACATATCAAATCCTGCATTCACTTTTTTTAATTGTAATTTTCAAGCAAGTTTGAGCATAAATGTAGAAAAAATAAAAACCTGCAAGATGCTCTTTAACTCTATGGGCTCTATGGCCGGTCCGCGCCCCCCACCTTTAAGCGGCGGGCTCCAGCAGGAAAAGCTGGAGGCCGGAAAAGAGTGAGACAGGTAGCGCGCAAAAGTAAAAGTGGAACCGAGAGTGGTACGAGAGACAGAACGAGAGCAAGACAGACAGACATTACGAGAGCGAGACAGTTTGTCCCCGTACCACTGGTTGAAAACCACTGCTGTAGATCACTGCCGGTACGTGCGCTGGGAGCGCACCGTTTAAGTTTGAAAGTTGAAAAGTGTTTTAAGTTTAAGTTTTTAAGAGCAGAGCTCAAAATTGCTCCTTTCCCTCTGAATTCCTGCCCTTATGTCTTGTAAAACATATCAAATCCTGCATTAACTTTTTTAATTGTAATTTTCAAGCAAGTTTAAGCATAAATGTAGAATAAATAAAAAACCTGCAAGATACTCTTTAAACAAATGAATTGTTGCTGCTTACTAATGATAGGCCAGGAGTAATTATCACATGAAATGTAGGTGGAGCCTTTTAAAAAGATGCAACAAATACTGTTTTCATAAACTGGTCTTCAAAATACAAAAAACATATTTGGCATTATCTCTGCCATTGAATTGAATGCATGATCAATTCAATTCTGTTAATGAAAATCCTACTGGGCCATCTTATACCAATGGCAGGGATAATTCAGATTATTAATTCTGTATCAATTTAAGTACACCCATAGTTGTAGGTCTACAGAGCACAGCCATACTGTTCCAATTAAAAGGAAAATGCTAAGATACTGGCTGGGCAAGCTCTACTGGAAACTGCACTATAGTGGTTGCTCAGCAGCAAATGACAAAACGATATGTGTACAAAACTTGGAAGAAAGAGAAAATGGGGAGTAAGTTTAATCTTCTTGCATTAGGTGGAGTCTTGCTGCACCCAGCTAAGGGCAAAGGACAGAGGAGGTCTATTAGGTACACCGAATCGTTTCACACTCCAACAGCTTCCTACATTTTGAAATAAACAACTACAAGCAGACTACTGATCTAAACAAAGGAGTCGCTTAGTGTGATCTAACTGCTTGCCATGACAGGGTGATTAAGAACAACGTGCCTGGTAACTGAGTCCAAGGAGGACAACTGAGATGCTCTTACAACAGGAGCACTCCCACGTCCTACATGGGATTTACACCTGAATATATATTTGCCAAATAACCTTGGTTAACTGTGCCGTGTGCAACATTGCCTGAGGAAACACTCCACACTGCCTCTTCATATTGCACTCATAACTAATGTATGATTTACGTCAGAGTAAAAACACAAAGAGTAATACACAGCAGCTAAATGTGGGATTGATCGAATGTATATTTATTGTGTTAGTAATGCAGTGGGGGAGGTGAATTTAGAAAGGAAAGAAGCAAGTGTCTCTGACTTTATATGTAAATGGAGGTGGGCAAAACATAAAATAGTACACCACAAACTCGCTCCTGAGAATTTGCCATGTCCTTTCCAGCCGTACAAGAATTAAACATGGCAGGCGCTGACTTTTCACAAAGGTGTGTTTCATTCATTATTCCGAGTGCAAATAATTATTTCTCACAATATGTTAAAGAGCATGGAGGGATACCGTTAAGCTCTGAAATAGGCAGACGTACAGGGAATCATAAATGACAAAACAATTATGCCACTGTGCTGTGTGTGTGTTCAATAACACTATACAGAGGTGGCCATGTGGCATACAATTAACCAACTGGAGCTAGGTTAGTATTGATTAGTAATTACAGAAGATTAATGAGAATCTGAACCACAACAAGTATCGGTTCAACACCACAGCAATTACTGTGCAGAATGCATGCTCAGGCGAGATGGGGGTATGAGTATAACAAGATGAGGCAGCCTTCCTAACACCCTTATACCGTATTAAGTACATAGTGTGCAAAATGTAAACTAAAACTTGGCTTAAAGGGAAGGTTTGACTGATGTTACCTTGATCTGTCTTTAATTAGCTCCCATCATACTTTTGAAATGTCCATGCGTGATTGAAGAAATGCAGCTGAATGTCAGTCGGTGTTCAAAACAAACTGGTCGTCTTTTAAAAGGATTAAGCCTCTCTTGGTGTGGGCTGTAATACTGAGCATTCCCCAAAAGGCTTAGCTTCCCAGCTCACGAGAATGTCCCTAAATGAACCTCGACAGGACATGAAATTTGTACAAAGCCGTAGTTACATAAGGAAAGCTTTCTCACATGAATCCCACAAAGGATGGTCAAAAATAAATGGGAAACGTACTTACAGAAATACATTCTCTTGCTAATTTACTAAACGTATTTGGGTCATCTTTGTGTTCACCTCAGTAAAAAGGCAAGATTCAGAAGTAGGTTGCTGTTGACTGTTCTATTTGCAACTGAAATATCATATAGCACAACAACTAAATAGTATAGTTTCATCTAGCTTTAAGCATGTAGACAAGCACACATTACAGTAACAACCCCAACAAATAATGTCAGCAGTTTACCAATTGATGAATATTTCATTTGAAGCCTGTCCCCATTTGTCAGGGTCTCAAATTCTGGCCTCTGAAAATCCGGTGTGATGAATATATTGGGCTGACAATAAATGAGCGGACTTTAATTGTAACAGATGTTTCTGTGACGGTCTCTGCACACTACATGGACGCCAGATGGAAAATTAGAAGTGTGGTTCTTAGCGCTAGAGATTAGGAGTGTGCTCAGAGATGAGTGCCACTAACTGCAATGTGGAAACCGTGGGTGGCTACAACATGGATCAATGTTATATAGCTGTTACCCCATACAATGGAAATGTAGAGAAAAACAC
>NW_027639954.1:0-19690 GCF_949606895.1 Notothenia rossii | reverse complement strand
GTCCACACGGGAGAGAAACCATTCACCTGTACAGTCTGTAAGAAAGCTTTTTCACAGAGTAGAAATTTAAAATTACACATGAGCGTCCACACAGGAAAGAAACAACACAGTTGCTCAGTCTGTTCAAAAATGTTTTCACGGAGTGATCGTTTAAAGAGACACATGAGAGTCCACACAGGACAGGAAAAATAGAGCTGCAATGTTTGTGACAAAAAATTTGAATGGCATAATCGTTTCAAAAGACACAAGTGTGTATTGTAGAGATGTTAAGATTCACCGATTCGCATCGGTGCACCGGCATAAACGTTCAAGATGCGAGTGCACCGGTTGAAAGAGTGCACATCGGCTACAGTTTGGGTTGAACCGGTTGAACTCGCGATGCATCGATTGCGTAGCGTCTTTGCATCGTTAAAAAACCGATTCATTCATATAAAATCCCCTCATCTTGTCAACGCTCAGCAGAGACAATCTTTGATATTTGCTTCGCCACTACGGAGAACGAGAGTCTCAGTTATCAACACACACGGAAGTTGAGGAGAAAGAGAAACACAGCGCACCGAAAAATACCTACAAATCAAACGTTTGGCAACACTTCGGATTGTTCAAGAAAGACGGTGTAATAGTCATTTATGCTATATAGTTGACCGCAGGTCATGGAGAGTAATAAGGTATCCGTAGACCTTTGTATGAGGTATCTTTATTACTTAACAGGTCTACAGCCATGATACATAGATCCGTCCTAGATGCGGACTTGCATACACACAGTATCACTCCGCAGCCGCACCCCATCAGTAACGTCCTGATGGTATATGTGCGCGGCACTATTACTACAGATGGTCAACTTGAAAAATCACTCGCAAATTGTTAACGATGCCGAGCCGCTTTAAAGTACACAAGTAGTACGAGGAACTTAGCGACGCACATAAAGAGGCGACGTGGGGTCTGCGGCTGAAAAGAGAAACCTGAAAGTGAGACATATGAGTTAAATCACTCAGTGAGGTGTTCTGTCAGAGAGAGGTGTTTAGCTTACAGCAGCCTGTGACGGCCAATAATAATTTAAATGTCTTCCTTACTGTAAGCAGTTATGAAATACCTGTTTGTGAAAGGTTATTTGTTTTATTTATTGTTCAGATAGAAACCACTGCTTTCTGCTCACTGGTGAGTTAGCCTCTGAGTGTTAAGCACATCAGGCTGGCAGCTGTATGGGCATTGCTCTATGGTAGATGTTATTTGCACATTGTTAATCATGAGCAATGCATCCTTAAATTGTTTAACTGAGGTGTTATACAATTGTACTCTGGAGAACTTTTAAAGGTAAAAAAATAAACGGCATGATGGGATGTGCAGTACCAAATATGTAAAGCACTTTTTTGTTAATGTATGATTTTCTGCATATCAGGAATAAAACGAAAAAAACCTCTGTCGTACCATATTGAAGTAGCATTATTTTTGCATCGTGTTGAATCGCATCGTATCGCCCCGAATCGCATAATGTTGAATCAAATCGTATCGAACTGTATCGCAACAGGGGTGAATCGTATCGTATCGCCTGGTGTTTCAAAGGTATCGTTAATGTATCGTATCGTGGCAACGTATCGAGATGCGCATCGCATCAGCCTCAGTGATGGAGATGCACATCCCTAGTGTATTGAAATTGTTTCACAGCTTTATCTTAAATATTTAGACTTTTTTCTTTACATATAGATTACATAGTATCAAACTGATATTTTTTTAGTAACTATTTAAGTAAAGTAAACATTGTAGCTTTTCTTTATTAAATCATCTTTAAAAATGTATTTTTAACATTCTTTTATGGATGTGTTCTTGTTTATGTACTGCAGTGAGAGATGCCAACTGAATTTCGTTGCACTGATGTGAGATGACAATAAAGATATTCTATTATATTCCTCTATTCATAGGATGAACAGCACGATCCACTCAAAATGCATGCAAACAACTCGCTTTATCCATACTGCTGCTGTTGTATTGTTCTGGATTCATAGTGAAGTGTATTAGATGTTCTGCACTCTTATTATGTATTTAATATAAAGTGAAATACCCATTAAAACAAAAAGTCAGAAAAGAAAAGGGACTCACTTTAGGAAAAAGGTTCTGAACCAGTGAGAGTTCTTCATTTGCACAAACATGATCAAATATTTAAAGTTGTGACCGGATGGTGTCCTCTGCACACATTTTACGCTTTGCATTTTATTGATTCATTTTGCCTTTTATACCACACTGCAAGTCTGACATTTATTAATGAGACGACTGGAAGTTACACTGCAGATTTAAACACTTATAAACACAGCTCAAGTCTTTCAAAGCTAGAAATATTCAGAAAGATCAGTGCCTGTTAAATCAAAGGGAAAGCAATCATCAAAGACAACATTTGTGAAGAGGATAAGATCAACTCAGCGTACAAGACACATCAATCCTGTGATTTTTGGTCATAATCCAGGCTCTATGTTCATAGAGAAGGATATTACATTGTTTGAGGGCCTATGTCGGTTAAAAGCCAGCGGAACGGTGTATTAGTCTGGGAAATAACTCATAAAGTTGTAAATTAACAAGAAAGAAACTGTGATAGTGTTTGAAGCTTGTTCTCCCCCAGCTCTCCTACGTGTTGTCCGGCTGGTGTTACTTCGTCTGCCCGGTGGAGTTCAACAATGACTCCAACTGGTTGGACTGCAAGCTGTCGGAGCTTTCCCAGCTGCAGGACTACAACCTGCCCTCCGTCCTGGAGTCCTTCACCGGCAACACTCTCACTCCATAATCGTCCAGGAGCGACGTTTGGACACAAACGAATGCCGTGCTTCCATGAGCGTCAAATCCCGCCGCAGATGGGAATACATTGCAATCAGTTGAAAGCTATTTGCGTCCCTTTATGAAGCTGAAGGAGCCTAGGAGCGTCACAACTGCACGCCACGGGACCCTGAAACAATAAAATCACTATATTGCAAATCCAGTATGTCAAAAAACAAGAGGGATCCTTAATATTTTTAGAATAAAATGTTGTGGCGCAACCTTTCAAACACTTTACTTGTGTCAGCTATGTTATTTAGTTTTAATCTTGTGTTACTCATGAATTAAAGTTAAAATATATTTAAATGTTGTTTCTAGAGTACACAGTAACAGAACCGAAATCCCGTTTAACACCAGGTTTTTATCATTGAACCTCATTCTATTTTTTTCGGCCAGGATTGATTTTGATACTAAAAGCCTCGGGATGCAAGTCCTATTTTAGCAAAAATAACGGTAACTAGTTTAGTTTGATTGAACTGCGGGTCTCCGTTTCAGTCTGACACATGTTCCTTGTCTACACAGACCACAGTGCGTCTGTATCCGTTCCAGATCCACAGCATCGCTCTCTCCTCCTTCTCCTCCATCAGACCTTTCGAAGGATTCTTCGCCGGCGGCTTCAAGAAAGCCTTCAAGATCAAAGTAGGGATTTCTGACCAGTTTTTTTTAACTTCAAAACAATCCAACTATCTCTTTTAATGTCTTTTGTCTTTGCTCCATTTATATTATACCCATAGCAGCAGTCTGATCACGTACTGTTGTCTGTTCTTCCATGATTTTGCCAACACGATCCCGGGTTACGGTGGCATTATGGACCGGTTCGACTGCCAGTAGGCTACCTCATGGCCACATTTGTTATCGTCTACATTGCCAGCTTCATCAGGTAAACACACAGATGGTTTGTTAATATGTTTTATAACCTAATTAGCAATGTACAGTGATAGTGAAGGAATTCATCGTCAAAGTTAGTGGTTATTTATTTTATTTCCGAGTGTTAGAGAAAGCATTTTATTTCTTGAAGAAAACAAACTGTTGGTTGAACATTAAATTAGCTAGCTTGTTATGTCAACTATGTTATTTAGTTTTAATCCTGTGTTACTCATTAGGTAAAGTTAAATATATCTAAATGTTGTTTCTAGAGTACACATTAACAGAACCGAAGTCCCGTTTAACTACAGGTTTTTATCATACGTTTGAACCTCATTGTATTTTCCTCGGCCAGGATTGATTTTGATCATTTTATTTCTTGAAGAAAACAAACTGTTGGTTGATCATTAAATTAGCTAGTTTGCTAATAACCATTAAAGAGTTATCTCTGTATCTTGAGTTGTTTTATGTCTTCCTCTGACACTGAATAAATGTACAAACATGAAACTGAAGTATAAAAACTTTGTTCGAGACTTTTCAGTATTGGTCAGTATCGCTGTACGGTGCCTTTGAGACTTCATGATTGCTGAACAAAAAGATTTTAAATGTAACTTCATATTGAGTTTACTATGTAGATCAGGCTGTAAAAATGCTATGTAGTCAAGCTCCAGCACTTTTTATAAATGACCTCAAAGCAGATAAAGCACGTGGTTCCAGCTTGAACCCTCAGAAAAGGAGCCCTCAAATTTAACATGTTCCTATTTTTTGTTTCAAATATTTTCATTGATAAGAAGCATACAAGTGTTAGCAATGGCACAGATTTCTTTTCCACATAGAAGACAAACAGAACAGCAAACAAGAGATAATAAAGAAAAAAACATAGCATGACAGGAATACCATACTTAATGACATACATAGTCACAGTGGGAAAGAACATACAAAATAGCATATACAAAGAAATAAATTAACTTAAAGGTTATGTTCATATTGTTCGTATTTATTCTTCTACAGCCCATCAATGTATTTGGGATCGATGGTGAGATTTGATGGTTATAATCTTAGTAATTTCCCTCCCTAATGATCTCCCCTCTCCTCTCTACCTGGATATCTCTTTGAGATATCCAGGTAGTTATCTCTTTGAGATATCCAGGTAGAAATGTCTATCTGACCAACAGTGTAAATACAAGTCGTCTATAACGGAAATGTGTAACAGTACAGTAACTCACAAACACTGGACTCACAAACCAAATGACGTGGAATGAACAAAAGCTGGAGTTTTTTTTCTTTTTTATTTGTTTATGTGTTTTTCGCTGAAACACAAATCACTGCCAGTGTCCCGGGTCAGTAGGGGGTCCTCAGAGGGTGCTGCCCTCCTCTCTCTTCTCCCCCTCAGGGTCAGCCACAGTGGGTGAGGCGGTCTAGGTCATGACATCCTGCAGCTCCGGCAGGAAACCCTTCTCCGTCAGGTGAGCCTTCAGGGAGTTGAAGGTGTGGAGCTGCTGGTCGATGCGCAGCGCCAGGAGCTGCTGGATCACCTTGCTGGGGTTCGGGCCCCTGAGAGGAGAGGGGAGATCATTAGGGAGGGAAATTACTAAGATTACAACCATCAAATCTCACCATCAATCCCAAATACATTGATGGGCTGTAGAAGAATAAATACGAACAATATGAACATAACCTTTAAGTTAATTTATTTATTTGTATATGCTATTTTGTATGTTCTTTCCCACTGTGACTATGTATGTCATTAAGTATGGTATTCCTGTCATGCTATGTTTTTTTCTTTATTATCTCTTGTTGGCTGTTCTGTTTGTCTTCTATGTTGAAAAGAAATCTGTGCCATTGCTAACACTTGTATGCTTCTTCTCAATGAAAATATTTGAAACAAAAAATAGGAACATGTTACATTTGAGGGCTCCTTTTCTGAGGGTTCAAGCTGGAACCACGTGCTTTATCTGCTTTGAGGTCATTTATAAAAAGTGCTGGAGCTTGACGACATAGCATTTTTACAGCCTGATCTACATAGTAAACTCAATATGAAGTTACATTTAAAATCTTTTTGTTCAGCAATCATGAAGTCTCAAAGGCACCGTACAGCGATACTGACCAATACTGAAAAGTCTCGAATAAAGTTTTTATACTTCAGTTTCAGGTTTGTACATTTATTCAGTGTCAGAGGAAGACATAAAACAACTCAAGATACAGAGATAACTCTTTAATGGTTATTAGCAAGCTAGCTAATTTAATGATCGACCAACAGTTTGTTTTCTTCAAGAAATAAAATGATCAAAATCAATCCTGGCCGAGAAAAATACAATGAGGTTCAAACGTATGATAAAAACCTTTAGTTAAACGGGACTTCGGTTCTGTTAATGTGTACTCTAGAAACAACATTTAGATATATTTAACTTTACCTAATGAGTAACACAGGATTAAAACTAAATAACATAGTTGACATAACAAGCTAGCTAATTTAATGTTCAACCAACAGTTTGTTTTCTTCAAGAAATAAAATGCTTTCTCTAATACTCGGAAATAAAATAAATAACCACTAACTTTGACGATGAATTCCTTCACTATCACTGTACATTAGGGATGTAACGATATACCGAATATCGCGGTAAATAAACTTCCCAATACCGTCGTGAGACTGACAAAATCTACCGCGATTTTCAAAAAAAATTAATTAAAAAAAAATATTATTTTTTGTAAACACTTTTTTTTTTAAAAACCTTTATTTAACCAGGTGGTCCCATTGAGATCATCGATCTCTTTTTCAAGAGATACCTGTCCAACATGGCATAACACAAAAGGACATCGTATTTACAGGGCTGTAGTGCCGAGAGACGGGAGTCGGAGGCGGGGTATCGAAGGTACAAGCTAGACTTTTATTTAACATCAGAACAACATGTAAACAGCTTTCAGCCCGGGAAGGTAAGACCGGGGGAAACAGGAAGTCCGGTCAACTCACTAATGTCCGTGCGGAACAATACCCCAACCCATAGTTCCTTGGGTGAATAATGTCAATCACCACACAAGCCCCCCCAGAATTCACCCATAGTCAAAACCCTCGCGCCTGGGAGGAAGTACCGCCCGACCCCGGCGCGTACGGACCACAGGGGCTGAGGAGGGCGGGGCCGCAGGCGAGGGCAGGGGCAGGGGCGCCAACGAGGGCGAGGGCATCCCCACAGGGGGTGGGGGGCGGGACATGGGAGGGCGGCCCCGACGTGGGGGCAGAGCCAACTCCAACGGCCTGGAAACGTCCACGTGAGCAGGCTTAATCCGATCAACGGACACAGTCTCAGGCCTGCCACCAACGTCCACTACCAGGCTCTTGTCCCCGTGACGTATGACCCTGAACGGACCGTCGTAAGGGGGGCGCAGGGGACCGCGGTGAGCGTCGTGGCGAATAAAAACGAAATCCGCCGACCGTAATCCGGGGGACACCCGGAAAGCTGGGTTGCTGTGCTGCGACGTGGGGACGGGCGTGAATGTCCCGGCGGTCTCCAGCAGGGAGGAGCGCTGCCCGGCTGCAGACCAGGGCACAGTGGCGGTGGGAATGAATTCCCCGGGGACCCGTAGCGTCTGGCCATAGACGAGCTCCGCCGACGAGGACTGCAGGTCTTCCTTGGGGGCACACCTGAGGCCGAGCATAACCCACGGGAGCTTATCCACCCAGTTGCCGTCTGTCAATCCGGCACGCAGTGACGCCTTCATGGATCGGTGAAACCGCTCACACAATCCGTTAGCCCTGGGGGTGATATGCGGTGGTGCGGTGCAGCTTGACCCCCAAACCCACAGCAACAGCGTTCCACAGCTCCGAGGTGAACTGAGAACCGCGGTCAGAGGAGAGGTCAGACGGGGTCCCGAAGCGCGCCACCCACGTGCCGATGAAAGCGCGGGCGACGTCGGAAGCTGACGTCGAGGTGAGGGGAACGGCCTCAGGCCAGCGGGTCGTCCTGTCCACCATCGTAAACAGGTAGGTGAAACCGTGAGAGGGGGGAAGCGGACCTACGAGGTCGACATTGACATGGTCAAACCTCCTCTCAGGAACCGCAAACAGTTCAAAAAGGGGCCCTAGTATGGCGGTGGACTTTAGCCCGTTGACAAGCCACGCATGCGTCGACCCAGGACTTCACGTCCTTCTTAAGCCCCTGCCACACGAACTTCTGCGACACCAACTTCACGGACGGTTTCCTACCGGGGTGGGAAAGATTGTGAACCGCCTCAAAAAAGGGTCGGCGCCATTCCTTAGGGACTAGCGTTCGAGGCTGGCCCATGGAGATGTCACACCACAGCTTCGCGCCCGAGTCACCGACCGTGACCTCCTCCAGTCGCAATCCCGTGACCGAGGCCTTGAGGGTCTGGACCCCGTGGTCAGAGGCCTGGTCAGCGCCCATGCGGATGTAATCGAGGCCCAGCTGCACAGCTCCGATGACCGCTCTGGAGAGGCAGTCCGCGACCACGTTAGCCTTGCCAGCGATGTGTCGTATGTCCTTGGTGTACTCGGAGATGTACGAAAGCTGGCGTTGCTGTCGGGCGGACCACGGCTCGGCCACCTTGGACATGCAGAAAGTAAGTGGCTTGTGATCCACGAACGCCGCAAACTCCCGGCCTTCCAGCAGGAAACGGAAGTGGCGAACAGCCAAATAGAGACCAAGGAGTTCCCTGTCAAAAGCGCTGTACTTGCGCTCCCTGGGAGTCAACTGGCGGCTGAAAAAGGCAAGCGGTTGCCAGGCGCCGTCGACCCATTGTTCATGCACCGCGCCCACAGCGTAGTCAGACGCGTCGGTGGTGATAGCGATGGGGGCCCTGTGTGACGGGTGAGCCAACATGGCGGCTTCGCTCAGGGCGGCTTTGGTGGCATCGAAAGCGGCTTCCCTTTCAGCCGTCCAGTCTATGGCCTGGCCGGGGGACTTGTCCTTGAGGGCCTCGTACAGCGGGCGCATGGTGTGGGCCGCCCGGCGGATGAACCGGTGATAAAACGTCACCATCCCGAGGAACTCTCGGAGCGCCCGAGCTGTAGACGGTCGTGGAAAGGCGGACACGGCCTCCACTTTCGATGGGAGGGGGGCGGCTCCATCTTTGCTGATGAGATGCCCGAGGAAGTGGATGGAGGACAACCCGAACTGACACTTTGCCGGGTTGATAATCAGGCCGTGTTGGCTGAGCCTCGCAAAAAGGACACGGAGATGTGCCTGGTGCTCTTCAGAGGAGGAGCTGGCGACAAGGATGTCGTCTAAATAGACGAAAATGAATGGCATGTCTCTGAGCGCCGAATCCATCAGCCGCTGAAAGGACTGAGCTGCGTTCTTAAGTCCAAACGGCATACGCAGGAACTCGAAAAGCCCGAACGGCGTAATCACCGCAGTTTTGGGGACGTCTGAGGGGTGCACCGGAACCTGATGGTAGCCCCGCACCAGATCCACCTTGGAGAAAACCAGCTTGCCCGCCAGGTGTGAAGAGAAGTCCTGGATGTGAGGGACCGGGTAGCGGTCTGGCGTAGTGGCGTCGTTAAGGCGGCGGTAGTCACCACACGGTCGCCAGCCACCGGCTGATTTAGGGACCATGTGGAGCGGCGAAGCCCAAGGGCTGTCCGAGCGGCGGATGATGCCCAGACGCTCCATGCTGTCGAACTCCGACTTGGCGACCGACAGCATGTCAGGGTTGAGCCGCCGGGCCCTAGCATAGACTGGGGGGCCTTCAGTGTCAATGTGGTGCTCTACCCTGTGTTTGGTAGTGGCAGCGGAAAAGGTGGGCTGCGTCAAGTCGGGAAACTCACTGAGAAGGTGCTGGAACTTGTCACCCTGTGAGAGTGAGCTGGAGAGCCTGCTGAATGACGCCTCGCCGCGGGTACATGCGAACGAGGCAAACGTCAGTGCGTCCACCAGGCGGCTGTTCTTGACGTCCACCAGCAGTCCGTGAGCGCACAGGAAGTCTGCGCCAAGGAGGGCGAAGGAGATGTCAGCCGTGATGAAATCCCACTTAAACCGCTGACCCTCGAAACACAGGTCCACTGTCTTTGTGCCATAGGTGCGGATAGGGGTGTCGTTAGCGGACGTCAAAGGTGGGCCGTGGCCCCCACCGGCGGCGTCCTCCACCGTAGCCGGCGGGACGCTCCGCTGGGCTCCTGTGTCACAAAGGAGTCTGCGACCAGAGAGGGTGTCCCTGATGAACAGGAGCCGGTTGGATGTGCCCACGCTCGCGGCCACTACCGAGCGCAGGCCTTGGCGTTTCCCGTTTCCTTGTAGGTGCAGGGGGGACGGCACATCCTCGCTTTCGCCCCATAGCGTGCATGGTACTGACACAGGCCAGGGCTGGAGTCGCTGACGTCGGCCCTGGAGCTTCTGCTAGGTGGCATGCCTCTACCAGGGAAGGAGCCGCTGCGTGTCGGGGCCAGCACCTCAGGGGTAAAACGCTGGGTGGCCAGGAAGAACCGGTCAGCTTCTTCGGCTAAAGCGCGTGGCTCAGTAATAGCCGTGTTAGCGAGCGCTGTCTGAACATGCGGCGGCATGTGCCGAAGAAACAGTTCTATGAACAAAAAATTGGGTTCTTCCGTACCTAGCAGGTTGAGCATCATTTCCATGTGGTCAGGCTATGAATAGCGAGCAGGCGTCGGGCCCGTTCCGACCGAGACAGCTCGAAAGTCTTTAGCAGGAAAGCCTTGAACGCTGCATATTTATCCTGGGCAGGGGGAGATGTAATAAAGCCCACCGTCCGGGTCGCAGTGGAGCTTCCCAGTGCCGAAACGACGTGGAAATAGCGTGATGCGTCATCAGTTGCTCTGCGGAGGGCGAACTGAGCCTCCGCCTGTGCGAACCATGCAGCCGCAGATGTATCCCAAAACTCCGGCAGTTTGAAAAAAACGGCGTTATTTGCCATGCTCGGTTCAGTCTCGGATCCTTCTACGAGACTTATGTCGGGGTCACCAATGTAGTGCCGAGAGACGGGAGTCGGAGGCGGGGTATCGAAGGTACAAGCTAGACTTTTATTTAACATCAGAACAACATGTAAACAGCTTTCAGCCCGGGAAGGTAAGACCGGGGGAAACAGGAAGTCCGGTCAACTCACTAATGTCCGTGCGGAAGAATACCCCAACCCATAGTTCCGTGGGTGAATAATGTCAATCACCACAGGGCTACATTTAAACACCTATAGACATTGACAAGTATTAACCATATATTTATATCTCGCCCTGTCAATAAGCCTGGCGTTAGACTTTTTTGCTGTCCGTCATTTCGACGGACAGGATCATAAAATATCCGTCATAATCCCTTATTACCAGTCGGGTCTGAAAAGTTCACGATAGAGCATGCTCGTGAACTGTCAACGGGGGTGGGGGTGGTGTTATGCCGTGTGTGCATGCACCTCGCGGGACGCGCACAGCGTAAAGCAAGACCTCCCAGACATGTATTGATCTGTACGGCAAAGTACGGTTTGGGAACTATATCATTTCCTTTTGGAGGGCATGCATAACACGGCATAACAATCTGTTCTAATCTGTCAAAATGACAGACTGCTTTCAGATTTTTCCGTCATTGTTAAATAAAATATTCGGTCAACGCGACCACTGCTGTCCCAGCAACATCAGTACCAAGCGAGAGAGTTGTTTCCAGAGCAGGGGATATTGTAAATGCCCAAACATCCCAGCTTATAAATACCTGGAAATGTGGACATTCTCATATTCCTAAAAACCTGTCTGATGATGCTGAGTGAGTGACAAGTGAGTTTGAGTTGAGTTACTTGAAAAACTAAAGTGAAACTTGATTTATTTTATTGCAGGGTCTGATTATTAAATGTCCTTGTTTATTTGTGAGATGCAGTGGCATAAAGAAAATGCTTACTTTGTTTGGTAGTAGCCTACTAGTAGGTACAAAAACACTGGTTTTCTTGTTCCAGTCTGTTACTGTCACTTTGTTTTTGATACTTTAAAATACTGCTATCCTACAAAATGCTGTAAAAATCAGATTTATTATGTAATAAAAAAACATTTTCCGAGTAAAAAAATGTTTTATTGAAAAAAAAGAAATTCAGAATTTTTTTCTTCTTCCCTTTATTATTCAATATCGCGATAAATACCGTACCGTGGACTTGTTATCGCGATATTATCGTACCGTGAGTTTTTGGTATCGTTACATCCCTACTGTACATTGCTAATTAGGTTATAAAACATATTAAGAAACCATCTGTGTGTTTACCTGATGAAGCTGGCAATGTAGACGATAACAAATGTGGCCATGAGGTAGCCTACTGGCAGTCGAACCGGTCCATAATGCCACCGTAACCCGGGATCGTGTTGGCAAAATCATGGAAGAACAGACAACAGTACGTGATCAGACTGCTGCTATGGGTATAATATAAATGGAGCAAAGACAACAGACATTAAAAGAGATAGTTGGATTGTTTTGAAGTAAAAAAAAACGTGTCAGAAATCCCTACTTTGATCTTGAAGGCTTTCTTGAAGCCGCCGGCGAAGAATCCTCCGAAGGGTCTGATGGAGGAGAAGGAGGAGAGAGCGATGCTGTGGATCTGGAACGGATACAGACGCACTGTGGTCTGTGTAGACAAGGAACATGTGTCAGACTGAAACGGAGACCCGCAGTTCAATCAAACTAAACTAGTTACCGTTATTTTTGCTGAAATAGGACTTGCATCCCGAGGCTTTTAGTATCAAAATCAATCCTGGCCAAAAAAAATATAATGAGGTTCAATGATGAAAACCTGGTGTCAAACGGGATTTCAGTTCTGTTAATGTGTACTCTAGAAACAACATTTAAATATATTTTAACTTTAATTAATGAGTAACACAGGATTAAAACTAAATAACATAGCTGACACAAGTAAAGTGTTTGAAAGGTTGCGCCACAACATTTTATTCTACAAATATTACGGATCCCTCTTGTTTTTTGACATACTGGATTTGCAATATAGTGATTTTATTGTTTCATAGTTACATTCATGTTTATATGACTTGTGATGCCAGAAAACAGCAAGGACAGATGAAGGTCAGGAGAGCCTTACATATCTGGTGACAACACACTATCACTCCATAATCGTCCAGGAGCGACGTTTGGTCAGGGTCCCGTGGCGTGCAGTTGTGACGCTCCTAGGCTCCTTCAGCTTCATAAAGTGACGCAAATAGCTTTCAACTGATTGCAATGTATTCCCATCTGCGGTGGGATTTGACGCTCATGGTAGCACGGCATTCGTTTGTGTCCAAACGTCGCTCCTGGACGATTATGGAGTGAGAGTGTTGCCGGTGAAGGACTCCAGGACGGAGGGCAGGTTGTAGTCCTGCAGCTGGGAAAGCTCCGACAGCTTGCAGTCCAACCAGTTGGAGTCATTGTTGAACTCCACCGGGCAGACGAAGTAACACGAGCCGGACAACACGTAGGAGAGCTGGGGGAGAACAAGCTTCAAACACTATCACAGTTTCTTTCTTGTTAATTTACAACTTTATGAGTTATTTCCCAGACTAATACACCGTTCCGCTGGCTTTTAACCGACATAGGCCCTCAAACAATGTAATATCCTTCTCTATGAACATAGAGCCTGGATTATGACCAAAAATCACAGTATTGATGTGTCTTGTACGCTGAGTTGATCTTATCCTCTTCACAAATGTTGTCTTAGATGATTGCTTTCCCTTTGATTTAACAGGCACTGATCTTTCTGAATATTTCTAGCTTTGAAAGACTTGAGCTGTGTTTATAAGTGTTTAAATCTGCAGTTTAACTTCCAGTCGTCTCATTAATAAATGTCAGACTTGCAGTGTGGTATAAAAGGCAAAATGAATCAATAAAATGCAAAGCGTAAAATGTGTGCAGAGGACACCATCCGGTCACAACTTTAAATATTTGACCATGTTTATGTGCAAATGAAGAACTCTCACTGGTTCAGAACCTTTTTCCTTAAGTGAGTCTCTTTACTTTTCTGACTTTTTTTTAATGGGTATTTCACTTTATATGAAATACATAATAAGAGTGCAGAACATCTAATACACTTCACTATGAATCCAGAACAATACAACAGCAGCAGTATGGATAAAGCGAGTTGTTTGCATGCATTTTGAGTGGATCGTGCTGTTCATCCTATGAATAGAGGAATAATATAGAATATTTTTATTGTCATCTCACATCAGTGCAACGAAATTCAGTTGGCATCTCTCACTGCAGTACATAAACAAGAACACATCCATAAAAGAATGTTAAAAATACATTTTTAAAGATTATTTAATAAAGAAAAGCTACAATGTTTACTTTACTTAAATAGTTACTAAAAAAATATCAGTTTGATACTATGTAATCTATATGTAAAGAAAAAAGTCTAAATATTTAAGATAAAGCTGTGAAACAATCTCAATACACACTTGTGTCTTTTGAAACGATTATGCCATTCAAATTTTTTGTCAAAAACATTGCAGCTCTATTTTTCCTGTCCTTTGTGGACTCTCATGTGTGTCCTTAAACGATCACCCCGTGAAAACGTCTTTGTACAGAATGAGCAGCTGTGTGGTTTCTCTCCCGTGTGGATGATCATGTGTTCTTTTAAACTTCTACTCTGTGAAAAAGCTTTCTTACAGACTGTACAGGTGAATGGTTTCTCTCCCGTGTGGACGCTCATGTGTCCCTTTAAATGTCCACTCTGTGAAAAAGCTTTCTTACAGACTGAGCAGGTGAATGGTTTCTCTCCGTGTGGACGCTCATGTGTGCCTTTAAACTTCTACTCTGTGAAAAAGCTTTTTTACAGACTGAGCAGCTGAATGGTTTCTCTCCCGTGTGGACGCTCATGTGTTCTTTTAAACTTCTACTCTGTGAAAAAGCTTTCTTACAGACTGTACAGCTGAATGGTTTCTCTCCTGTGTGGACGCTCATGTGTTCTTTTAAACTTCTACTCTGTGAAAAAGCTTTTTTACAGACTGAGCAGCTGAATGGTTTCTCTCCCGTGTGGACGCTCATGTGTGCCTTTAAACTTCTACTCTGTGAAAAAGCTTTCTTACAGACTGTACAGCTGAATGGTTTCTCTCCTGTGTGGACTCTCGTGTGTTTTTTTAAAATTTCACTCCGTGAAAAAGCTTTCTTACAGACTGAGCAGCTGTGTGGTTTCTCTCCTGTGTGGATTGTCATGTGTGTATTTAAATGTCCTCTCCGTGAAAAAGCTTTCTTACAGACTGAGCAGCTGAATGGTTTATTTTCAGCACTACGTCGTGGATCACTGACAGATTCATGTCTATTTTTCAGTGAGTTTGAGGCTGAGGCAGGTTCTCTGGTCTCTTTCCAATCAGCAATGTCTCCAGTGTCAGGTTCAGAAGACTCTTCAGTGTCCTCCTCAGTCTTTGGTTGTAAACTGCTCTCTGGATCTGAGTTCCTGGCTGGTTCTGGTTCTCGACAGTCATCTCCATCAGCTTCTGTTTCCATGTGTTCAGTTTGTCTTTGATGAGGATGTGAGGACTGAGGTCTCTCTTTATCATCTTCACTCTTCACAGGGTCAGGAGTGAAAGTGGACTTGGTGATATCAGCCTCCTCCAGCTCCTGAAGCTGCTCTCTCTCCTGACTGATCCTGAGTTCCTCCTGTTCCTGCTTAATGTGTGGGGGGGGCTCTGGGTCTTTCTGGTTCAGACTGGTGCTCCACTCCTGCTGGTCAGGGAGAAGTTCTTCTTTAACCACCACCAGCAGTTGGACATCTGCAGGAAACAGGAAACACACAGTCAGAACAAACTGTTAAGTGTTAGCATTTAATCTAATCACCATTAAAATGGGAGACATTTTGCAGCCCTAATTAATGCCTTTATTTTTATATTTTCACATTATCTTTCTTAGTCCCGCCTATTGTGTATTTGTGTTGTCTCAATTCACCTCATGTAGCCCAGCCCCTTTCTACTTCCAGTTAAAAATGAAAAAGGGTTTTTTCTTCTGGCATAGCACTAGCTGCAATGTGAACAAGGAATTGTATTTAGGATCGTTCAGAGATACACTACGCCTACAGTATAAAATTAAAATCCTGCATTCAAACCTTATTTAAAGGTGCTATATTTGAACAATATATTGTAGGGCCATACCTATTTTTTCAAAATACCAAACAGTAGTGATAGCAGTTTGACACTGAAGCTTCGAACGGAGCTTCAACCCTGGACTTCCTATTCCATAGAAGCAGTGCTTTGAAGCTTGCTTCAAATCACGTGACATGTGACGTCCGAACCAGCAACTGCTTCATTTCCTGAATGAATCAACTCACTGGTTCACCGTCCAATCAGGTGATTCAATGCACTACCTCGTCTCTATTCTGACAGGTGACAGGTTGAAAAAGTTTCAAATTTGAGCGCTTCAAAACTTTATAACCGCTTCTAAATAATGCGCAATGTGTGGGTTGTTGTCGTAGTTTGCGTTGTTGCTGTTGAGTTGTTGTTTGTATTGCATTTTAATTGGATCATTATAGAGCAAGCCAGGAAGAAAGATAGGTCGTTCTGGCTCGTGAAACACTTCGAAATGTGGGGAAGTTGTGAACAAAAAGACTATCAGTAATATAAAAACACTTCAATGGTCTAAGGCAGGGATGGCAAACATACGGCCCGCGGGCCGGATCCGGCCCGGGAAGCATTTCAGCTTGGCCCACGGAGCTGAAGGACTTTGCTAAGTAGGCTGTGAGGAGGGGAAAAAAACTGCTATTTTGAATCCTTCCACTAGTGGGCGCACTACCGCACCGGTACCAGTGAGAGCGCAGCCAGACTGTAAAACAAGTGATGAGTAAGAGTAATGATTGCAGTCAATAACCTCTGACACCCTCATCCCCAAATGTCTCTGTCAAAAAAGAGAAAAGTGGACACGGAGTGCCGAGTTTTCCAAGAAAAATGGACTGCATCCTATTTTTTTACAGAGGTAAATGGAAAACCTGTATGCTTGGTGTGTTCGCAGCAAGTTGCTGTGCTCAAAGAATATAATATTCACCGCCATTATGAGACTCACCATGGAGAGAAATATGACTGCTTGCAAGGACAATGGAGAAAAGAAAAGATAAATGGCCTGCTATCAGGTCTAAAGAAACAACAGGCCATTTTTACCCGGAGCCGAGATATAAGTGACGCAGCAGTGAAAGCCAGCTATCTCATCGCTAACGAAATAGCATCAGCCTCAAAGCATACTCTGAGGGTGAGTTTGTGAAAACATGCATGCTGAAGGCTGCAGAAATTGTGTGCCCTGAGAAGCGACAAGCTTTTGTCAACATTAGTCTAACGAGGAATACAGTGAAGGATAGGATTGCCGATCTTTCAGCAGATTTGGATAGCCAGAAAAAAACAAAAGTCAAGTCATTCGTAGCATTTTCAGTTGCAATCGATGAGAGCACTGACATTACAGATGTTGCTCAACTGGCCATATTAATTTGTGGTGTTGATAAGACTTTGACGGTCACCGAAGAGTTCCTTGAGTTGGTTCCTATGACAGACACCACTAAAGCGGATGACATTTTTAGCGCTCTCGTTGAAGCACTGGACAGGGTTGGAGTGGACTGGACCCGTGCTGTCAGTCTGGCTACAGACGGCACGCCATCAATGATTGGGAAAAAAGCAGGTGTTGCAACGAAATTCAGGGAGAAAGTACAAGCAGCAGATGGAGGAGATCGTTTTTGGACATTCCACTGTATTTTGCTCCAGGAGGCATTGTGTTGCAAGTCGTTAAAAATGGATCACGTCATGAAAGTGGTTCTTCAAACGGTTAATTTCATCCGAGCCAGAGGGCTGAATCACCGTCAGTTCGACAGCCTCCTCAGTGATAAAGACATCACCTGTAGCCTACCATATCACACTGAAGTAAGGTGGTTGAGCCGAGGTGCCGTGCTGAAGCGTTTTTCTGATCTACGCAAGGAAATTGGACAGTTCATGGAGAAAAAGGGTAAGCCAGTGCATGAATTAAAAAACCAGAATGGCTGCAGGACCTTGCATTTATGGTGGATATTTCAGAGCACTTGAATAATCTGAACATAACGATGCAAGGTCGCGAAAAAGTTTTCAACAGAATATTATGACAGCATACGCGCATTTAAGTTGAAGCTGGCTTTGTGGGAGACACAGCTGTCAAGTGGTGACCCTGCTCATTTCCCTCATCTAAGAAATGTGCATATGACCGGAGTTACTGCTGACATGAGACGGTACAAAGACAAAATTACGGAATTGCTGCGGGAGTTTGAGCGGCGGTTTCAGGTCTTTGGTGAGCTTGAGACAGAGTTTGCAGTTTTTCACTCGCCATTTGCAGCTAAGGCTGCGGATCTGCCCGTCGACATACAACTTGAGATAATCGACTTACAATGTGATCAGGATTCAAAGGACAAATTTGCCTCGTCGGACTTGGGCACATTTTATCGGTATCTTTTGCCAGGATACCCAAATTGACAGCCCTGGCAGCAACGGTTTTGAGCATGTTTGGGAACACCTACCTTTGTGAACAGGTTTTCTCTGTAATGAACATTACTAAAAAAAAGCTGCGCTCAAGACTCACACACAAGTGCCTGAATGAAATAATTAAATTGGCTGCTAGTCAGGATTTTAAGCCTGATATTGATGCCCTTGTGAGGGCTAAAAGATGTCAAGTTTCATGAGCAAATTAATCAGTTCTGTGACCTCAGTTCTGTGAAAATAAGAACCTACTGAAATATTTGAAAATGTTATATTATTCTGTCACTGAAAATTGTGTATTATAATGTCAATCAGCGGCTTCAATAGGCAAAAAATAGTTTGATTTGATGTGACACTGTGGCTGCACTGCCAATATAAAAATTCTATATTTTCAAGGCAAGGGAGGTAACTCAAACTCCTCACTTAATAGCTCCCACGTTTTTATTTGCATTTTGTGGTGAGTCAGTTCAGGTGGAAACTGTGATCTGTTGTAAAGAACATGTGTGTAGCACTTGAAATTGCACTTGTTTGTCTTAATACAGTACATTTCAGTTTGTTCATAACGTTTTGCGTCTCATTACATGTGGACATTTTCCAAATGTACTTGTAGCTACTTATTTGCACTTAAACAGAAATATTGTCGTTATGTAGGGCCTGTGGGTTATTATGCTATGATGTTACTGGTCCGGCCCACTTTAGATCAAAGTGGGCAGTATGTGGCCCCTTAACTGAAATGAGTTTGCCACCCCTGGTCTAAGGAATAGATAGCCCAGTGGATAGAGCCGGCAGTCAGGATGCGGCGATGTCCTCCGCGCAGCTGGTTCAAAGCCCGGAAGAGTTAAAATTGTAATCATTGCCTTTCAACTTTAAGAACTGATAAAAGGCCCTCTCCGCCCAAAAAAATGTCCAGCACTCTCTAGTCTCTTCTCAATTATCAATCTTTAATAGCAAATAGAACATGATATTCAGTCTTAGTGTGTGTGCATCAAATATTTTTCAAGGCAAAGATACGTTAAACCCACTGCAGCCTTGCACTTCGCCAGGAGAGGTCGCAGTAACTGAAGCTTCGAGAAATGAACCTATTTCCGACACAATTGTCCAAGTGGTTCGATGCTTCATTCAAAGCTTCATTTTGCCATCACTACCAAACAGATCCTGCATTTTAGCCATGCCTCATTTCGCTCTATATGCTCTTTCCAGCGCTGTTTTTGCAGGGGGCTGATTCTGTGAGCTGCAGCTGGCCACGCCCCCCTGCAGGAGAGGGGAGCGTGCTTTGAGATCAGCTGCTGGTCTGTAGTGGGGAGAAGAGGGGGAGAAAAAGAGATCTCCGTCCTCCGTGTTTTATTCTTATATAGAGTCATTATTCATTTGTTTTAAAGCTCAATAAAAAACAAAGAAGACCTTTGACCGGCACTTTTCTAATTTTGTCCAGAAGATTTCAACTTTAACGCACATGTTGACCGGCACATTTTTTTTTAACTGACACTCTGCCGCACTCTGCTCGTTCCTTTGGAAGAGGCGGAGAGGTGGGTGTTTGTCATCTGCTGGTGGACTACCAGAGAGAATTACATTGCTTGCCTCGACGGGGAGGGATTGCATTGAATTGCAGGAGCAAACGCTTGCCTCTGGGAGGAGAAA
>NW_027639955.1:0-84000 GCF_949606895.1 Notothenia rossii | reverse complement strand
TCTCACTCCAGGGTGAAAGCAGGACACCCCACCTAGTCACTCAGAAAAAATCAGGACATTCTGATTTAGAGTTTCAAAATAAAATACCTGTGAAATCTCTATTGTATGAGCTATCATCCCTATTTTTAGATGAGAATAAAACAAAAACTGTCCAGTATCAAAGACTCATCTCACTCCAGGGTGATAGCAGGACACCCCACCTAGTCACTCAGAAAACATCAGGACATTCTAATGTACAGTTTCAAAATAAAAGACCTTTGAAATCTCTATTGCATGAGCTATCATCCCTGTTTTTAGATGATAATAAAACAATAACTGTCCAATATCAAAGACTCATCAAACTCCAGGGTGATAGCAGGACACCCCACCTAGTCACTCAGAAAAAATCAGGACATTCTGATGTACAGTTTCAAAATAAAAGACCTTTGAAATCTCATATATGAGCTATCATCCCTATTTTTAGATGAGAATAAAACAAAAACTGTCCAGTATCAAAGACTCATCTCACTCCAGGGTGATAGCAGGACACCCCACCTAGTCACTCAGAAAAAATCAGGACATTCTGATGTACAGTTTCAAAATAAAAGACCTTTGAAATCTCATATATGAGCTATCATCCCTATTTTTAGATGAGAATAAAACAAAGACTGTCCAGTATCAAAGACTCATCTCACTCCAGGGTGATAGCAGGACACCCCATCTAGTCACTCAGGGAGAATCAGGACATTCTGAAGTTCAGTTTCAAAATAAAAGACCTTTGAAATCTCTATTGCATGAGCTATCATCCCTGTTTTTAGATGAGAATAAAACAAAAACTGTCCAGTATCAAAGACGCATCTCACTCCAGGGTGATAGCAGGACACCCCATCTAGTCACTCAGAAAAAATCAGGACATTCTGATGTAGAGTTTCAAAATAAAAGACCTTTGAAATCTCATATATGAGCTATCATCCCTATTTTTAGATGAGAATAAAACAAAGACTGTCAAGTATCAAAGACTCATCTCACTCCAGGGTGAAAGCAGGACACCCCACCTAGTCACTAAGAAAAAATCAGGACATTCTGATGTACAGTTTCAAAATAAAAGACCTTTGAAATCTCATATATGAGCTATCATCCCTATTTTTAGATGAGAATAAAACAAAAACTGTCCAGTATCAAAGACTCATCTCACTCCAGGGTGATCGCAGGACACCCCACCTAGTCACTCAGTGAGAATCAGGACATTCTGAAGGACAGTTTCAAAATAAAAGACCTTTGAAATCTCTATTGCATGAGCTATCATCCCTGTTTTTAGATGAGAATAAAACAAAAACTGTCCCGTATCAAAGACTCATCTCACTCCAGGGTGATAGCAGGACACCCCATCTAGTCACTCAGAAAAAATCAGGACATTCTGGTGTACAGTTTCAAAATAAAATACCTTTGAAGTCTCATATATGAGCTATCATCCCTGTTTTTAGATGAGAATAAAACAAAAACTGTCCAGTATCAAAGACTCATCTCACTCCAGGGTGATAGCAGGACACCCCACCTAGTCACTCAGGGAGAATCAGGACATTCTGAAGTACAGTCTAAAAATAAAAGACCTTTGAAATCTCTATTGCATGAGCTATCATCCCTGTTTTTAGATGAGAATAAAACAAAAACTGTCCCGTATCAAAGACTCATCTCACTCCAGGGTGATAGCAGGACACCCCACCTAGTCACTCAGAAAAAATCAGGACATTCTGATTTAGAGTTTCAAAATAAAATACCTTTGAAATCTCTATTGTATGAGCTATCATCCCTATTTTTAGATGAGAATAAAACAAAAACTGTCCAGTATCAAAGACTCATCTCACTCCAGGGTGATAGCAGGACACCCCACCTAGTCACTCAGGGAGAATCAGGACATTCTGAAGTACAGTTTCAAAATAAAAGACCTTTGAAATCTCTATTGCATGAGCTATCATCCCTGTTTTTAGATGAGAATAAAACAAAGACTGTCCCGTATCAAAGACTCATCTCACTCCAGGGTGATAGCAGGACACCCCATCTAGTCACTCAGAAAAAATCAGGACATTCTGGTGTACAGTTTCAAAATAAAATACCTTTGAAGTCTCATATATGAGCTATCATCCCTGTTTTTAGATGAGAATAAAACAAAAACTGTCCAGTATCAAAGACTCATCTCACTCCAGGGTGATAGCAGGACACCCCACCTAGTCACTCAGGGAGAATCAGGACATTCTGAAGTACAGTTTCAAAATAAAAGACCTTTGAAATCTCTATTGCATGAGCTATCATCCCTGTTTTTAGATGAGAATAAAACAAAAACTGTCCCGTATCAAAGACTCATCTCACTCCAGGGTGATAGCAGGACACCCCATCTAGTCACTCAGAAAAAATCAGGACATTCTGATGTAGAGTTTCAAAATAAAATACCTTTGAAATCTCTATTGTATGAGCTATCATCCCTGTTTTTAGATGAGAATAAAACAAAAACTGTCCAGTATCAAAGACTCATCTCACTCCAGGGTGATAGCAGGACACCCCACCTAGTCACTCAGGGAGAATCAGGACATTCTGAAGGACAGTTTCAAAATAAAAGACCTTTGAAATCTCTATTGCATGAGCTATCATCCCTGTTTTTAGATGAGAATAAAACAAAAACTGTCCCGTATCATAGACTCATCTCACTCCAGGGTGATAGCAGGACACCCCATCTAGTCACTCAGAAAAAATCAGGACATTCTGATTTAGAGTTTCAAAATAAAATACCTTTGAAATCTCTATTGCATGAGCTATCATCCCTGTTTTTAGATGAGAATAAAACAAAAACTGTCCCGTATCAAAGACTCATCTCACTCCAGGGTGATAGCAGGACACCCCATCTAGTCACTCAGAAAAAATCAGGACATTCTGATTTAGAGTTTCAAAATAAAATACCTTTGAAATCTCTATTGCATGAGCTATCATCCCTGTTTTTAGATGAGAATAAAACAAAAACTGTCCCGTATCAAAGACTCATCTCACTCCAGGGTGATAGCAAGACACCCCACCTAGTCACTCAGGGAGAATCAGGACATTCTGAAGTACAGTTTCAAAATAAAAGACCTTTGAAATCTCTATTGCATGAGCTATCATCCCTGTTTTTAGATGAGAATAAAACAAAGACTGTCCCGTATCAAAGACTCATCTCACTCCAGGGTGATAGCAGGACACCCCATCTAGTCACTCAGAAAAAATCAGGACATTCTGATGTACAGTTTCAAAATAAAATACCTTTGAAATCTCTCTTGTATGAGCTATCATCCCTGTTTTTAGATGAGAATAAAACAAAAACTGTCCAGTATCAAAGACTCATCTCACTCCAGGGTGATAGCAGGACACCCCACCTAGTCACTCAGAAAAAATCAGGACATTCTGATTTAGAGTTTCAAAATAAAATACCTTTGAAATCTCTATTGTATGAGCTATCATCCCTATTTTTAGATGAGAATAAAACAAAGACTGTCCAGTATCAAAGACTCATCTCACTCCAGGGTGAAAGCAGGACACCCCATCTAGTCACTCAGAAAAAATCAGGACATTCTGGTGTACAGTTTCAAAATAAAATACCTTTGAAGTCTCATATATGAGCTATCATCCCTGTTTTTAGATGAGAATAAAACAATAACTGTCCAATATCAAAGACTCATCAAACTCCAGGGTGATAGCAGGACACCCCACCTAGTCACTCAGGGAGAATCAGGACATTCTGATGTAGAGTTTCAAAATAAAATACCTTTGAAATCTCTCTTGTATGAGCTATCATCCCTGTTTTTAGATGAGAATAAAACAAAGACTGTCCCGTATCAAAGACTCATCTCACTCCAGGGTGAAAGCAGGACACCCCACCTAGTCACTCAGAAAAAATCAGGACATTCTGATTTAGAGTTTCAAAATAAAATACCTTTGAAATCTCTATTGTATGAGCTATCATCCCTATTTTTAGATGAGAATAAAACAAAGACTGTCCAGTATCAAAGACTCATCTCACTCCAGGGTGATAGCAGGACACCCCACCTAGTCACTCAGAAAACATCAGGACATTCTAATGTACAGTTTCAAAATAAAAGACCTTTGAAATCTCTATTGCATGAGCTATCATCCCTGTTTTTAGATGAGAATAAAACAAAAACTTTCCCGTATCAAAGACTCATCTCACTCCAGGGTGATAGCAGGACACCCCATCTAGTCACTCAGAAAAAATCAGGACATTCTGATGTAGAGTTTCAAAATAAAATACCTTTGAAATCTCTATTGTATGAGCTATCATCCCTGTTTTTAGATGAGAATAAAACAAAGACTGTCCAGTATCAAAGACGCATCTCACTCCAGGGTGATAGCAGGACACCCCATCTAGTCACTCAGAAAAAATCAGGACATTCTGGTGTACAGTTTCAAAATAAAATACCTTTGAAGTCTCATATATGAGCTATCATCCCTGTATTTAGATGAGAATAAAACAAAAACTGTCCCGTATCAAAGACTCATCTCACTCCAGGGTGATAGCAGGACACCCCATCTAGTCACTCAGAAAAAATCAGGACATTCTGATGTAGAGTTTCAAAATAAAATACCTTTGAAATCTCTATTGTATGAGCTATCATCCCTATTTTTAGATGAGAATAAAACAAAGACTGTCCAGTATCAAAGACTCATCTCACTCCAGGGTGAAAGCAGGACACCCCATCTAGTCACTCAGAAAAAATCAGGACATTCTGGTGTACAGTTTCAAAATAAAATACCTTTGAAGTCTCATATATGAGCTATCATCCCTGTTTTTAGATGAGAATAAAACAAAAACTGTCCAGTATCAAAGACTCATCTCACTCCAGGGTGATAGCAGGACACCCCACCTAGTCACTCAGAAAAAATCAGGACATTCTGATGTAGAGTTTCAAAATAAAATACCTTTGAAATCTCTCTTGTATGAGCTATCATCCCTGTTTTTAGATGAGAATAAAACAAATACTGTCCAGTATCAAAGACGCATCTCACTCCAGGGTGATTGCAGGACACCCCATCTAGTCACTCAGAAAACATCAGGACATTCTAATGTACAGTTTCAAAATAAAAGACCTTTGAAATCTCTATTGCATGAGCTATCATCCCTGTTTTTAGATGAGAATAAAACAAAAACTTTCCCGAATCAAAGACTCATCTCACTCCAGGGTGATAGCAGGACACCCCATCTAGTCACTCAGAAAAAATCAGGACATTCTGATGTAGAGTTTCAAAATAAAATACCTTTGAAATCTCTATTGTATGAGCTATCATCCCTGTTTTTAGATGAGAATAAAACAAAGACTGTCCAGTATCAAAGACGCATCTCACTCCAGGGTGATAGCAGGACACCCCACCTAGTCACTCAGAAAAAATCAGGACATTCTGATGTACAGTTTCAAAATAAAAGACCTTTGAAATCTCATATATGAGCTATCATCCCTATTTTTAGATGATAATAAAACAAAAACTGTCCAGTATCAAAGACTCATCTCACTCCAGGGTGATAGCAGGACACCCCATCTAGTCACTCAGGGAGAATCAGGACATTCTGAAGGACAGTTTCAAAATAAAAGACCTTTGAAATCTCTATTGCATGAGCTATCATCCCTGTTTTTAGATGAGAATAAAACAAAAACTGTCCCGTATCAAAGACTCATCTCACTCCAGGGTGATAGCAGGACACCCCATCTAGTCACTCAGAAAAAAATCAGGATATTCTGATGTAGAGTTTCAAAATAAAATACCTTTGAAATCTCTATTGCATGAGCTATCATCCCTGTTTTTAGATGAGAATAAAACAAAAACTGTCCAGTATCAAAGACTCATCTCACTCCAGGGTGATAGCAGGACACCCCACCTAGTCACTCAGAAAAAATCAGGACATTCTGATGTAGAGTTTCAAAATAAAATACCTTTGAAATCTCTCTTGTATGAGCTATCATCCCTGTTTTTAGATGAGAATAAAACAAATACTGTCCAGTATCAAAGACGCATCTCACTCCAGGGTGATTGCAGGACACCCCATCTAGTCACTCAGAAAAAATCTGGACATTCTGATGTAGAGTTTCAAAATAAAATACCTTTGAAATCTCTCTTGTATGAGCTATCATCCCTGTTTTTAGATGAGAATAAAACAATAACTGTCCAATATCAAAGACTCATCAAACTCCAGGGTGATAGCAGGACACCCCACCTAGTCACTCAGGGAGAATCAGGACATTCTGAAGGACAGTTTCAAAATAAAAGACCTTTGAAATCTCTATTGCATGAGCTATCATCCCTGTTTTTAGATGAGAATAAAACAAAAACTGTCCCGTATCAAAGACTCATCTCACTCCAGGGTGATAGCAGGACACCCCACCTAGTCACTCAGAAAAAATCAGGACATTCTGATGTACAGTTTCAAAATAAAAGACCTTTGAAATCTCATATATGAGCTATCATCCCTATTTTTAGATGAGAATAAAACAAAAACTGTCCCGTATCAAAGACTCATCTCACTCCAGGGTGATAGCAGGACACCCCATCTAGTCACTCAGAAAAAATCAGGACATTCTGATTTAGAGTTTCAAAATAAAATACCTTTGAAATCTCTATTGTATGAGCTATCATCCCTGTTTTTAGATGAGAATAAAACAAAAACTGTCCAGTATCAAAGACTCATCTCACTCCAGGGTGATAGCAGGACACCCCACCTAGTCACTCAGGGAGAATCAGGACATTCTGAAGTAGAGTTTCAAAATAAAAGACCTTTGAAATCTCTATTGCATGAGCTATCATCCCTGTTTTTAGATGAGAATAAAACAAAAACTGTCCAGTATCAAAGACGCATCTCACTCCAGGGTGATAGCAGGACACCCCATCTAGTCACTCAGAAAAAATCAGGACATTCTGATGTAGAGTTTCAAAATAAAAGACCTTTGAAATCTCATATATGAGCTATCATCCCTATTTTTAGATGAGAATAAAACAAAGACTGTCAAGTATCAAAGACTCATCTCACTCCAGGGTGAAAGCAGGACACCCCACCTAGTCACTAAGAAAAAATCAGGACATTCTGATGTACAGTTTCAAAATAAAAGACCTTTGAAATCTCATATATGAGCTATCATCCCTATTTTTAGATGAGAATAAAACAAAAACTGTCCAGTATCAAAGACTCATCTCACTCCAGGGTGATCGCAGGACACCCCACCTAGTCACTCAGGGAGAATCAGGACATTCTGAAGGACAGTTTCAAAATAAAAGACCTTTGAAATCTCTATTGCATGAGCTATCATCCCTGTTTTTAGATGAGAATAAAACAAAAACTGTCCCGTATCAAAGACTCATCTCACTCCAGGGTGATAGCAGGACACCCCATCTAGTCACTCAGAAAAAATCTGGACATTCTGATGTAGAGTTTCAAAATAAAATACCTTTGAAATCTCTCTTGTATGAGCTATCATCCCTGTTTTTAGATGAGAATAAAACAATAACTGTCCAATATCAAAGACTCATCAAACTCCAGGGTGATAGCAGGACACCCCACCTAGTCACTCAGGGAGAATCAGGACATTCTGAAGGACAGTTTCAAAATAAAAGACCTTTGAAATCTCTATTGCATGAGCTATCATCCCTGTTTTTAGATGAGAATAAAACAAAAACTGTCCCGTATCAAAGACGCAGGACACCCCACCTAGTCACTCAGAAAAAACCAGGACATTCTGATGTACATTTTCAAAATAAAAGACCTTTGAAATCTCATATATGAGCTATCATCCCTGTTTTTAGATGAGAATAAAACAAAAACTGTCCAGTATCAAAGACTCATCTCACTCCAGGGTGATAGCAGGACACCCCACCTAGTCACTCAGGGAGAATCAGGACATTCTGAAGTACAGTTTCAAAATAAAAGACCTTTGAAATCTCTATTGCATGAGCTATCATCCCTGTTTTTAGATGAGAATAAAACAAAAACTGTCCCGTATCAAAGACTCATCTCACTCCAGGGTGATAGCAGGACACCCCATCTAGTCACTCAGAAAAAATCAGGACATTCTGGTGTACAGTTTCAAAATAAAATACCTTTGAAGTCTCATATATGAGCTATCATCCCTGTTTTTAGATGAGAATAAAACAAAAACTGTCCAGTATCAAAGACTCATCTCACTCCAGGGTGATAGCAGGACACCCCACCTAGTCACTCAGGGAGAATCAGGACATTCTGAAGTACAGTTTCAAAATAAAAGACCTTTGAAATCTCTATTGCATGAGCTATCATCCCTGTTTTTAGATGAGAATAAAACAAAAACTGTCCCGTATCAAAGACTCATCTCACTCCAGGGTGATAGCAGGACACCCCACCTAGTCACTCAGAAAAAATCAGGACATTCTGATGTAGAGTTTCAAAATAAAATACCTTTGAAATCTCTCTTGTATGAGCTATCATCCCTGTTTTTAGATGAGAATAAAACAAATACTGTCCAGTATCAAAGACGCATCTCACTCCAGGGTGATTGCAGGACACCCCATCTAGTCACTCAGAAAAAATCTGGACATTCTGATGTAGAGTTTCAAAATAAAATACCTTTGAAATCTCTCTTGTATGAGCTATCATCCCTGTTTTTAGATGAGAATAAAACAATAACTGTCCAATATCAAAGACTCATCAAACTCCAGGGTGATAGCAGGACACCCCACCTAGTCACTCAGGGAGAATCAGGACATTCTGAAGGACAGTTTCAAAATAAAAGACCTTTGAAATCTCTATTGCATGAGCTATCATCCCTGTTTTTAGATGAGAATAAAACAAAAACTGTCCCGTATCAAAGACTCATTTCACTCCAGGGTGATAGCAGGACACCCCACCTAGTCACTCAGAAAAAATCAGGACATTCTGATTTAGAGTTTCAAAATAAAATACCTTTGAAATCTCTATTGTATGAGCTATCATCCCTATTTTTAGATGAGAATAAAACAAAGACTGTCCAGTATCAAAGACTCATCTCACTCCAGGGTGAAAGCAGGACACCCCATCTAGTCACTCAGAAAAAATCAGGACATTCTGGTGTACAGTTTCAAAATAAAATACCTTTGAAGTCTCATATATGAGCTATCATCCCTGTTTTTAGATGATAATAAAACAATAACTGTCCAATATCAAAGACTCATCAAACTCCAGGGTGATAGCAGGACACCCCACCTAGTCACTCAGAAAAAATCAGGACATTCTGATGTACAGTTTCAAAATAAAAGACCTTTGAAATCTCATATATGAGCTATCATCCCTATTTTTAGATGAGAATAAAACAAAAACTGTCCAGTATCAAAGACTCATCTCACTCCAGGGTGATAGCAGGACACCCCACCTAGTCACTCAGGGAGAATCAGGACATTCTGATGTAGAGTTTCAAAATAAAATACCTTTGAAATCTCTCTTGTATGAGCTATCATCCCTGTTTTTAGATGAGAATAAAACAAAAACTGTCCAGTATCAAAGACTCATCTCACTCCAGGGTGATAGCAGGACACCCCACCTAGTCACTCAGGGAGAATCAGGACATTCTGGTGTACAGTTTCAAAATAAAATACCTTTGAAGTCTCATATATGAGCTATCATCCCTGTTTTTAGATGAGAATAAAACAAAAACTGTCCAGTATCAAAGACTCATCTCACTCCAGGGTGATAGCAGGACACCCCACCTAGTCACTCAGGGAGAATCAGGACATTCTGAAGGACAGTTTCAAAATAAAAGACCTTTGAAATCTCATATATGAGCTATCATCCCTATTTTTAGATGAGAATAAAACAAAAACTGTCCAGTATCAAAGACTCATCTCACTCCAGGGTGATAGCAGGACACCCCACCTAGTCACTCAGGGAGAATCAGGACATTCTGATGTAGAGTTTCAAAATAAAATACCTTTGAAATTTCTCTTGTATGAGCTATCATCCCTGTTTTTAGATGAGAATAAAACAAAAACTGTCCAGTATCAAAGACTCATCTCACTCCAGGGTGATAGCAGGACACCCCACCTAGTCACTCAGGGAGAATCAGGACATTCTGAAGTACAGTCTAAAAATAAAAGACCTTTGCAATCTCTATTGCATGAGCTATCATCCCTGTTTTTAGATGAGAATAAAACAAAAACTGTCCAGTATCAAAGACTCATCTCACTCCAGGGTGATAGCAGGACACCCCACCTAGTCACTCAGGGAGAATCAGGACATTCTGGTGTACAGTTTCAAAATAAAATACCTTTGAAGTCTCATATATGAGCTATCATCCCTGTTTTTAGATGAGAATAAAACAAAAACTGTCCAGTATCAAAGACTCATCTCACTCCAGGGTGATAGCAGGACACCCCACCTAGTCACTCAGGGAGAATCAGGACATTCTGAAGGACAGTTTCAACATAAAAGACCTTTGAAATCTCATATATGAGCTATCATCCCTATTTTTAGATGAGAATAAAACAAAAACTGTCCAGTATCAAAGACTCATCTCACTCCAGGGTGATAGCAGGACACCCCACCTAGTCACTCAGGGAGAATCAGGACATTCTGATTTAGAGTTTCAAAATAAAATACCTTTGAAATCTCTCTTGTATGAGCTATCATCCCTGTTTTTAGATGAGAATAAAACAAAAACTGTCCAGTATCAAAGACTCATCTCACTCCAGGGTGAAAGCAGGACACCCCATCGCGTCACTCAGAAAAAATCAGGACATTCTGGTGTACAGTTTCAAAATAAAATACCTTTGAAGTCTCATATATGAGCTATCATCCCTGTTTTTAGATGAGAATAAAACAATAACTGTCCAATATCAAAGACTCATCAAACTCCAGGGTGATAGCAGGACACCCCACCTAGTCACTCAGAAAAAATCAGGACATTCTGATGTACAGTTTCGAAATAAAAGACCTTTGAAATCTCATATATGAGCTATCATCCCTATTTTTAGATGAGAATAAAACAAAAACTGTCCAGTATCAAAGACTCATCTCACTCCAGGGTGATAGCAGGACACCCCACCTAGTCACTCAGGGAGAATCAGGACATTCTGATGTAGAGTTTCAAAATAAAATACCTTTGAAATCTCTCTTGTATGAGCTATCATCCCTGTTTTTAGATGAGAATAAAACAAAAACTGTCCAGTATCAAAGACTCATCTCACTCCAGGGTGATAGCAGGACACCCCATCTAGTCACTCAGAAAAAATCAGGACATTCTGGTGTACAGTTTCAAAATAAAATACCTTTGAAGTCTCATATATGAGCTATCATCCCTGTTTTTAGATGAGAATAAAACAAAGACTGTCCCGTATCAAAGACTCATCTCACTCCAGGGTGATAGCAGGACACCCCATCTAGTCACTCAGAAAAAATCAGGACATTCTGGTGTACAGTTTCAAAATAAAATACCTTTGAAGTCTCATATATGAGCTATCATCCCTGTTTTTAGATGAGAATAAAACAAAAACTGTCCTGTATCAAAGACTCATCTCACTCCAGGGTGATAGCAGGACACCCCACCTAGTCACTCAGGGAGAATCAGGACATTCTGAAGGACAGTTTCAAAATAAAAGACCTTTGAAATCTCTATTGCATGAGCTATCATCCCTGTATTTAGATGAGAATAAAACAAAAACTGTCCCGTATCAAAGACTCATCTCACTCCAGGGTGATAGCAGGACACCCCATCTAGTCACTCAGAAAAAATCAGGACATTCTGATTTAGAGTTTCAAAATAAAATACCTTTGAAATCTCTATTGTATGAGCTATCATTCCTGTTTTTAGATGAGAATAAAACAAAAACTGTCCAGTATCAAAGACTCATCTCACTCCAGGGTGATAGCAGGACACCCCACCTAGTCACTCAGGGAGAATCAGGACATTCTGAAGTACAGTTTCAAAATAAAAGACATTTGAAATCTCTATTGCATGAGCTATCGTCCCTGTTTTTAGATGAGAATAAAACAAAAACTGTCCAGTATCAAAGACGCATCTCACTCCAGGGTGATAGCAGGACACCCCATCTAGTCACTCAGAAAAAATCAGGACATTCTGATGTAGAGTTTCAAAATAAAATACCTTTGAAATCTCTATTGTATGAGCTATCATCCCTATATTTAGATGAGAATAAAACAAAGACTGTCCCGTATCAAAGACTCATCTCACTCCAGGGTGAAAGCAGGACACCCCATCTAGTCACTCAGAAAAAATCAGGACATTCTGGTGTACAGTTTCAAAATAAAATACCTTTGAAGTCTCATATATGAGCTATCATCCCTGTTTTTAGATGAGAATAAAACAATAACTGTCCAATATCAAAGACTCATCAAACTCCAGGGTGATAGCAGGACACCCCACCTAGTCACTCAGGGAGAATCAGGACATTCTGAAGGACAGTTTCAAAATAAAAGACCTTTGAAGTCTCATATATGAGCTATCATCCCTGTTTTTAGATGATAATAAAACAATAACTGTCCAATATCAAAGACTCATCAAACTCCAGGGTGATAGCAGGACACCCCACCTAGTCACTCAGAAAAAATCAGGACATTCTGATGTACAGTTTCAAAATAAAAGACCTTTGAAATCTCATATATGAGCTATCATCCCTATTTTTAGATGAGAATAAAACAAAAACTGTCCAGTATCAAAGACTCATCTCACTCCAGGGTGATAGCAGGACACCCCACCTAGTCACTCAGGGAGAATCAGGACATTCTGATGTAGAGTTTCAAAATAAAATACCTTTGAAATCTCTCTTGTATGAGCTATCATCCCTGTTTTTAGATGAGAATAAAACAAAAACTGTCCAGTATCAAAGACTCATCTCACTCCAGGGTGATAGCAGGACACCCCACCTAGTCACTCAGGGAGAATCAGGACATTCTGGTGTACAGTTTCAAAATAAAATACCTTTGAAGTCTCATATATGAGCTATCATCCCTGTTTTTAGATGAGAATAAAACAAAAACTGTCCAGTATCAAAGACTCATCTCACTCCAGGGTGATAGCAGGACACCCCACCTAGTCACTCAGGGAGAATCAGGACATTCTGAAGGACAGTTTCAAAATAAAAGACCTTTGAAATCTCATATATGAGCTATCATCCCTATTTTTAGATGAGAATAAAACAAAAACTGTCCAGTATCAAAGACTCATCTCACTCCAGGGTGATAGCAGGACACCCCACCTAGTCACTCAGGGAGAATCAGGACATTCTGATGTAGAGTTTCAAAATAAAATACCTTTGAAATTTCTCTTGTATGAGCTATCATCCCTGTTTTTAGATGAGAATAAAACAAAAACTGTCCAGTATCAAAGACTCATCTCACTCCAGGGTGATAGCAGGACACCCCACCTAGTCACTCAGGGAGAATCAGGACATTCTGAAGTACAGTCTAAAAATAAAAGACCTTTGCAATCTCTATTGCATGAGCTATCATCCCTGTTTTTAGATGAGAATAAAACAAAAACTGTCCAGTATCAAAGACTCATCTCACTCCAGGGTGATAGCAGGACACCCCACCTAGTCACTCAGGGAGAATCAGGACATTCTGGTGTACAGTTTCAAAATAAAATACCTTTGAAGTCTCATATATGAGCTATCATCCCTGTTTTTAGATGAGAATAAAACAAAAACTGTCCAGTATCAAAGACTCATCTCACTCCAGGGTGATAGCAGGACACCCCACCTAGTCACTCAGGGAGAATCAGGACATTCTGAAGGACAGTTTCAACATAAAAGACCTTTGAAATCTCATATATGAGCTATCATCCCTATTTTTAGATGAGAATAAAACAAAAACTGTCCAGTATCAAAGACTCATCTCACTCCAGGGTGATAGCAGGACACCCCACCTAGTCACTCAGGGAGAATCAGGACATTCTGATTTAGAGTTTCAAAATAAAATACCTTTGAAATCTCTCTTGTATGAGCTATCATCCCTGTTTTTAGATGAGAATAAAACAAAAACTGTCCAGTATCAAAGACTCATCTCACTCCAGGGTGAAAGCAGGACACCCCATCGCGTCACTCAGAAAAAATCAGGACATTCTGGTGTACAGTTTCAAAATAAAATACCTTTGAAGTCTCATATATGAGCTATCATCCCTGTTTTTAGATGAGAATAAAACAATAACTGTCCAATATCAAAGACTCATCAAACTCCAGGGTGATAGCAGGACACCCCACCTAGTCACTCAGAAAAAATCAGGACATTCTGATGTACAGTTTCGAAATAAAAGACCTTTGAAATCTCATATATGAGCTATCATCCCTATTTTTAGATGAGAATAAAACAAAAACTGTCCAGTATCAAAGACTCATCTCACTCCAGGGTGATAGCAGGACACCCCACCTAGTCACTCAGGGAGAATCAGGACATTCTGATGTAGAGTTTCAAAATAAAATACCTTTGAAATCTCTCTTGTATGAGCTATCATCCCTGTTTTTAGATGAGAATAAAACAAAAACTGTCCAGTATCAAAGACTCATCTCACTCCAGGGTGATAGCAGGACACCCCATCTAGTCACTCAGAAAAAATCAGGACATTCTGGTGTACAGTTTCAAAATAAAATACCTTTGAAGTCTCATATATGAGCTATCATCCCTGTTTTTAGATGAGAATAAAACAAAGACTGTCCCGTATCAAAGACTCATCTCACTCCAGGGTGATAGCAGGACACCCCATCTAGTCACTCAGAAAAAATCAGGACATTCTGGTGTACAGTTTCAAAATAAAATACCTTTGAAGTCTCATATATGAGCTATCATCCCTGTTTTTAGATGAGAATAAAACAAAAACTGTCCTGTATCAAAGACTCATCTCACTCCAGGGTGATAGCAGGACACCCCACCTAGTCACTCAGGGAGAATCAGGACATTCTGAAGGACAGTTTCAAAATAAAAGACCTTTGAAATCTCTATTGCATGAGCTATCATCCCTGTATTTAGATGAGAATAAAACAAAAACTGTCCCGTATCAAAGACTCATCTCACTCCAGGGTGATAGCAGGACACCCCATCTAGTCACTCAGAAAAAATCAGGACATTCTGATTTAGAGTTTCAAAATAAAATACCTTTGAAATCTCTATTGTATGAGCTATCATTCCTGTTTTTAGATGAGAATAAAACAAAAACTGTCCAGTATCAAAGACTCATCTCACTCCAGGGTGATAGCAGGACACCCCACCTAGTCACTCAGGGAGAATCAGGACATTCTGAAGTACAGTTTCAAAATAAAAGACATTTGAAATCTCTATTGCATGAGCTATCGTCCCTGTTTTTAGATGAGAATAAAACAAAAACTGTCCAGTATCAAAGACGCATCTCACTCCAGGGTGATAGCAGGACACCCCATCTAGTCACTCAGAAAAAATCAGGACATTCTGATGTAGAGTTTCAAAATAAAATACCTTTGAAATCTCTATTGTATGAGCTATCATCCCTATATTTAGATGAGAATAAAACAAAGACTGTCCCGTATCAAAGACTCATCTCACTCCAGGGTGAAAGCAGGACACCCCATCTAGTCACTCAGAAAAAATCAGGACATTCTGGTGTACAGTTTCAAAATAAAATACCTTTGAAGTCTCATATATGAGCTATCATCCCTGTTTTTAGATGAGAATAAAACAATAACTGTCCAATATCAAAGACTCATCAAACTCCAGGGTGATAGCAGGACACCCCACCTAGTCACTCAGGGAGAATCAGGACATTCTGAAGGACAGTTTCAAAATAAAAGACCTTTGAAATCTCTATTGCATGAGCTATCATCCCTGTTTTTAGATGAGAATAAAACTAAAACTGTCCCGTATCAAAGACTCATCTCACTCCAGGGTGATAGCAGGACACCCCATCTAGTCACTCAGAAAAAATCAGGACATTCTGATGTAGAGTTTCAAAATAAAATACCTTTGAAATCTCTCTTGTATGAGCTATCATCCCTGTTTTTAGATGAGAATAAAACTAAAACTGTCCAGTATCAAAGACTCATCTCACTCCAGGGTGATAGCAGGACACCCCACCTAGTCACTCAGAAAACATCAGGACATTCTGATTTAGAGTTTCAAAATAAAATACCTTTGAAATCTCTCTTGTATGAGCTATCATCCCTGTTTTTAGATGAGAATAAAACTAAAACTGTCCAGTATCAAAGACTCATCTCACTCCAGGGTGATAGCAGGACACCCCACCTAGTCACTCAGGGAGAATCAGGACATTCTGATGTAGAGTTTCAAAATAAAATACCTTTGAAATCTCTCTTGTATGAGCTATCATCCCTGTTTTTAGATGAGAATAAAACAAAAACTGTCCAGTATCAAAGACTCATCTCAGTCCAGGGTGATAGCAGGACACCCCACCTAGTCACTCAGGGAGAATCAGGACATTCTGGTGTACAGTTTCAAAATAAAATACCTTTGAAGTCTCATATATGAGCTATCATCCCTGTTTTTAGATGAGAATAAAACAAAAACTGTCCAGTATCAAAGACTCATCTCACTCCAGGGTGATAGCAGGACACCCCACCTAGTCACTCAGAAAACATCAGGACATTCTAATGTACAGTTTCAAAATAAAAGACCTTTGAAATCTCTATTGTATGAGCTGTCATCCCTGTTTTTAGATGAGAATAAAACAAAAACTGTCCAGTATCAAATACTCATTTTCCTTCAGGGTGATAGCAGGACACCCCACCTAGTCACTCAGGGAGAATCAGGACATTCTGATGTAGAGTTTCAAAATAAAATACCTTTGAAATCTAATATATGAGCTATTATCTCTGTATTTAGATGAGAATAAAACAAAAACTGTCCAGTATCAAATAAAACAAAGACTGTCCCGTATCAAAGACTCATCTCACTCCAGGGTGATAGCAGGACGCCCCATCTAGTCACTCAGAAAAAATCAGGATATTCTGATGTAGAGTTTCAAAATAAAATACCTTTGAAATCTCTCTTGTATGAGCTATCATCCCTGTTTTTAGATGAGAATAAAACAAAAACTGTCCAGTATCAAAGACTCATCTCACACCAGGGTGATAGCAGGACACCCCACCTAGTCACTCAGAAAACATCAGGACATTCTGGTGTAAAGTTTCAAAATAAAATACATTTGAAGTCTCATATATGAGCTATCATCCCTGTTTTTAGATGAGAATAAAACAATAACTGTCCAATATCAAAGACTCATCCAACTCCAGGGTAATATCAGGACACCCCACCTAGTCACTCAGAAAAAATCAGGACATTCTGATGTACAGTTTCAAAATAAAAGACCTTTGAAATCTCATATATGAGCTATCATCCCTATTTTTAGATGAGAATAAAACAAAAACTGTCCAGTATCAAAGACTCATCTCACTCCAGGGTGATAGCAGGACACCCCACCTAGTCACTCAGGGAGAATCAGGACATTCTGAAGTACAGTTTCAAAATAAAAGACCTTTGAAATCTCTATTGTATGAGCTGTCATCCCTGTTTTTAGATGAGAATAAAACAAAAACTGTCCAGTATCAAAGACGCATCTCACTTCAGGGTGATAGCAGGACACCCCACCTAGTCACTCAGGGAGAATCAGGACATTCTGATGTAGAGTTTCAAAATAAAAGACCTTTGAAATCTAATATATGAGCTATCATACCTCTGTATTTAGATAAGAATAAAATAAAAACTGTCCAGTATCAAATACTCATTTTCCTTCAGGGTGATATCAGGACACCCCACCTAGTCACTCAGGGAGAATCAGGACATTCTGATGTAGAGTTTCAAAATAAAATACCTTTGAAATCTAATATATGAGCTATTATCTCTGTATTTAGATGAGAATAAAACAAAAACTGTCCAGTATCAAATAAAACAAAGACTGTCCAGTATCAAAGACTCATCTCACTCCAGGGTGATAGCAGGACACCCCATCTAGTCACTCAGAAAAAATCAGGACATTCTGATGTAGAGTTTCAAAATAAAATACCTTTGAAGTCTCATATATGCTATCATCCCTGTTTTTAGATGAGAATAAAACAATAACTGTCCAATATCAAAGACTCATCAAACTCCAGGGTGATAGCAGGACACCCCACCTAGTCACTCAGAAAAAATCAGGACATTCTGATGTACAGTTTCAAAATAAAATACCTTTGAAATCTAATATATGAGCTATTATCTCTGTATTTAGATGAGAATAAAAAAAAACTGTCCAGTATCAAAGAAAAACTGTCCAGTATCAAAGACTCATCTCAATCCAGGGTGATAGCAGGACACCCCACCTAGTCACTCAGGGAGAATCAGGACATTCTGATGTAGAGTTTCAAAATAAAATACCTTTGAAATCTCTCTTGTATGAGCTATCATCCCTGTTTTTAGATGAGAATAAAACAAAAACTGTCCAGTATCAAAGACTCATCTCACTCCAGGGTGATAGCAGGACACCCCATCTAGTCACTCAGAAAAAATCAGGACATTCTGGTGTACAGTTTCAAAATAAAATACCTTTGAAGTCTCATATATGAGCTATCATCCCTGTTTTTAGATGAGAATAAAACAAAAACTGTCCAGTATCAAAGACTCATCTCACTCCAGGGTGATAGCAGGACACCCCACCTAGTCACTCAGGGAGAATCAGGACATTCTGAAGTACAGTTTCAAAATAAAAGACCTTTGAAATCTCTATTGCATGAGCTATCATCCCTGTTTTTAGATGAGAATAAAACAAAAACTGTACAGTATCAAAGACTCATCTCACTCCAGGGTGATAGCAGGACACCCCATCTAGTCACTCAGAAAAAATCAGGACATTCTGATGTAGAGTTTCAAAATAAAATACCTTTGAAATCTCTATTGTATGAGCTATCATCCCTATTTTTAGATGAGAATAAAACAAAGACTGTCCCGTATCAAAGACTCATCTCACTCCAGGGTGAAAGCAGGACACCCCACCTAGTCACTCAGAAAAAATCAGGACATTCTGATTTAGAGTTTCAAAATAAAATACCTTTGAAATCTCTATTGTATGAGCTATCATCCCTATTTTTAGATGAGAATAAAACAAAGACTGTCCAGTATCAAAGACTCATCTCACTCCAGGGTGAAAGCAGGACACCCCATCTAGTCACTCAGAAAAAATCAGGACATTCTGTTGTACAGTTTCAAAATAAAATACCTTTGAAATCTCTCTTGTATGAGCTATCATCCCTGTTTTTAGATGAGAATAAAACAAAAACTGTCCAGTATCAAAGACTCATCTCACTCCAGGGTGATAGCAGGACACCCCACCTAGTCACTCAGAAAACATCAGGACATTCTAATGTACAGTTTCAAAATAAAAGACCTTTGAAATCTCTATTGCATGAGCTATCATCCCTGTTTTTAGATGAGAATAAAACAAAAACTTTCCCGTATCAAAGACTCATCTCACTCCAGGGTGATAGCAGGACACCCCATCTAGTCACTCAGAAAAAATCAGGACATTCTGATGTAGAGTTTCAAAATAAAAGACCTTTGAAATCTCTATTGCATGAGCTATCATCCCTGTTTTTAGATGAGAATAAAACAAAAACTGTCCAGTATCAAAGACGCATCTCACTCCAGGGTGATAGCAGGACACCCCATCTAGTCACTCAGAAAAAATCAGGACATTCTGATGTACAGTTTCAAAATAAAAGACCTTTGAAATCTCATATATGAGCTATCATCCCTATTTTTAGATGAGAATAAAACAAAGACTGTCAAGTATCAAAGACTCATCTCACTCCAGGGTGAAAGCAGGACACCCCACCTAGTCACTAAGAAAAAATCAGGACATTCTGATTTAGAGTTTCAAAATAAAATACCTTTGAAATCTCTATTGTATGAGCTATCATTCCTGTTTTTAGATGAGAATAAAACAAAAACTGTCCAGTATCAAAGACTCATCTCACTCCAGGGTGATAGCAGGACACCCCACCTAGTCACTCAGGGAGAATCAGGACATTCTGAAGTACAGTTTCAAAATAAAAGACATTTGAAATCTCTATTGCATGAGCTATCGTCCCTGTTTTTAGATGAGAATAAAACAAAAACTGTCCAGTATCAAAGACGCATCTCACTCCAGGGTGATAGCAGGACACCCCATCTAGTCACTCAGAAAAAATCAGGACATTCTGATGTAGAGTTTCAAAATAAAATACCTTTGAAATCTCTATTGTATGAGCTATCATCCCTATATTTAGATGAGAATAAAACAAAGACTGTCCCGTATCAAAGACTCATCTCACTCCAGGGTGAAAGCAGGACACCCCATCTAGTCACTCAGAAAAAATCAGGACATTCTGGTGTACAGTTTCAAAATAAAATACCTTTGAAGTCTCATATATGAGCTATCATCCCTGTTTTTAGATGAGAATAAAACAATAACTGTCCAATATCAAAGACTCATCAAACTCCAGGGTGATAGCAGGACACCCCACCTAGTCACTCAGGGAGAATCAGGACATTCTGAAGGACAGTTTCAAAATAAAAGACCTTTGAAATCTCTATTGCATGCGCTATCATCCCTGTTTTTAGATGAGAATAAAACTAAAACTGTCCCGTATCAAAGACTCATCTCACTCCAGGGTGATAGCAGGACACCCCATCTAGTCACTCAGAAAAAATCAGGACATTCTGATGTAGAGTTTCAAAATAAAATACCTTTGAAATCTCTCTTGTATGAGCTATCATCCCTGTTTTTAGATGAGAATAAAACTAAAACTGTCCAGTATCAAAGACTCATCTCACTCCAGGGTGATAGCAGGACACCCCACATAGTCACTCAGAAAAAATCAGGACATTCTGATTTAGAGTTTCAAAATAAAATACCTTTGAAATCTCTCTTGTATGAGCTATCATCCCTGTTTTTAGATGAGAATAAAAATAAAACTGTCCAGTATCAAAGACTCATCTCACTCCAGGGTGATAGCAGGACACCCCACCTAGTCACTCAGGGAGAATCAGGACATTCTGATGTAGAGTTTCAAAATAAAATACCTTTGAAATCTCTCTTGTATGAGCTATCATCCCTGTTTTTAGATGAGAATAAAACAAAAACTGTCCAGTATCAAAGACTCATCTCAGTCCAGGGTGATAGCAGGACACCCCACCTAGTCACTCAGGGAGAATCAGGACATTCTGGTGTACAGTTTCAAAATAAAATACCTTTGAAGTCTCATATATGAGCTATCATCCCTGTTTTTAGATGAGAATAAAACAAAAACTGTCCAGTATCAAAGACTCATCTCACTCCAGGGTGATAGCAGGACACCCCACCTAGTCACTCAGAAAACATCAGGACATTCTAATGTACAGTTTCAAAATAAAAGACCTTTGAAATCTCTATTGCATGAGCTATCATCCCTGTTTTTAGATGAGAATAAAACAAAAACTGTCCCGTATCAAAGACTCATCTCACTCCAGGGTGATAGCAGGACACCCCATCTAGTCACTCAGAAAAAATCAGGACATTCTGATATAGAGTTTCAAAATAAAATACCTTTGAAATCTCTATTGTATGAGCTGTCATCCCTGTTTTTAGATGAGAATAAAACAAAAACTGTCCAGTATCAAATACTCATTTTCCTTCAGGGTGATAGCAGGACACCCCACCTAGTCACTCAGGGAGAATCAGGACATTCTGATGTAGAGTTTCAAAATAAAATACCTTTGAAATCTAATATATGAGCTATTATCTCTGTATTTAGATGAGAATAAAACAAAAACTGTCCAGTATCAAATAAAACAAAGACTGTCCCGTATCAAAGACTCATCTCACTCCAGGGTGATAGCAGGACGCCCCATCTAGTCACTCAGAAAAAATCAGGATATTCTGATGTAGAGTTTCAAAATAAAATACCTTTGAAATCTCTCTTGTATGAGCTATCATCCCTGTTTTTAGATGAGAATAAAACAAAAACTGTCCAGTATCAAAGACTCATCTCACTCCAGGGTGATAGCAGGACACCCCACCTAGTCACTCAGAAAACATCAGGACATTCTGGTGTACAGTTTCAAAATAAAATACATTTGAAGTCTCATATATGAGCTATCATCCCTGTTTTTAGATGAGAATAAAACAATAACTGTCCAATATCAAAGACTCATCCAACTCCAGGGTAATATCAGGACACCCCACCTAGTCACTCAGAAAAAATCAGGACATTCTGATGTACAGTTTCAAAATAAAAGACCTTTGAAATCTCATATATGAGCTATCATCCCTATTTTTAGATGAGAATAAAACAAAAACTGTCCAGTATCAAAGACTCATCTCACTCCAGGGTGATAGCAGGACACCCCACCTAGTCACTCAGGGAGAATCAGGACATTCTGAAGTACAGTTTCAAAATAAAAGACCTTTGAAATCTCTATTGTATGAGCTGTCATCCCTGTTTTTAGATGAGAATAAAACAAAAACTGTCCAGTATCAAAGAAAAACTGTCCAGTATCAAAGACTCATCTCAATCCAGGGTGATAGCAGGACACCCCACCTAGTCACTCAGGGAGAATCAGGACATTCTGATGTAGAGTTTCAAAATAAAATACCTTTGAAATCTCTCTTGTATGAGCTATCATCCCTGTTTTTAGATGAGAATAAAACAAAAACTGTCCAGTATCAAAGACTCATCTCACTCCAGGGTGATAGCAGGACACCCCATCTAGTCACTCAGAAAAAATCAGGACATTCTGGTGTACAGTTTCAAAATAAAATACCTTTGAAGTCTCATATATGAGCTATCATCCCTGTTTTTAGATGAGAATAAAACAAAAACTGTCCAGTATCAAAGACTCATCTCACTCCAGGGTGATAGCAGGACACCCCACCTAGTCACTCAGGGAGAATCAGGAAATTCTGAAGGACAGTTTCAAAATAAAAGACCTTTGAAATCTCTATTGCATGAGCTATCATCCCTGTTTTTAGATGAGAATAAAACAAAAACTGTCCCGTATCAAAGACTCATCTCACTCCAGGGTGATAGCAGGACACCCCATCTAGTCACTCAGAAAAAATCAGGACATTCTGATTTAGAGTTTCTAAATAAAATACCTTTGAAATCTCTATTGTATGAGCTATCATCCCTGTTTTTAGATGAGAATAAAACAAAAACTGTACAGTATCAAAGACTCATCTCACTCCAGGGTGATAGCAGGACACCCCACCTAGTCACTCAGGGAGAATCAGGACATTCTGAAGTACAGTTTCAAAATAAAAGACCTTTGAAATCTCTATTGCATGAGCTATCATCCCTGTTTTTAGATGAGAATAAAACAAAAACTGTCCAGTATCAAAGACGCATCTCACTCCAGGGTGATAGCAGGACACCCCATCTAGTCACTCAGAAAAAATCAGGACATTCTGATGTAGAGTTTCAAAATAAAATACCTTTGAAATCTCTATTGTATGAGCTATCATCCCTATTTTTAGATGAGAATAAAACAAAGACTGTCCAGTATCAAAGACTCATCTCACTCCAGGGTGAAAGCAGGACACCCCATCTAGTCACTCAGAAAAAATCAGGACATTCTGTTGTACAGTTTCAAAATAAAATACCTTTGAAATCTCTCTTGTATGAGCTATCATCCCTGTTTTTAGATGAGAATAAAACAAAAACTGTCCAGTATCAAAGACTCATCTCACTCCAGGGTGATAGCAGGACACCCCACCTAGTCACTCAGAAAACATCAGGACATTCTAATGTACAGTTTCAAAATAAAAGACCTTTGAAATCTCTATTGCATGAGCTATCATCCCTGTTTTTAGATGAGAATAAAACAAAAACTTTCCCGTATCAAAGACTCATCTCACTCCAGGGTGATAGCAGGACACCCCATCTAGTCACTCAGAAAAAATCAGGACATTCTGATGTAGAGTTTCAAAATAAAAGACCTTTGAAATCTCTATTGCATGAGCTATCATCCCTGTTTTTAGATGAGAATAAAACAAAAACTGTCCAGTATCAAAGACGCATCTCACTCCAGGGTGATAGCAGGACACCCCATCTAGTCACTCAGAAAAAATCAGGACATTCTGATGTACAGTTTCAAAATAAAAGACCTTTGAAATCTCATATATGAGCTATCATCCCTATTTTTAGATGAGAATAAAACAAAGACTGTCAAGTATCAAAGACTCATCTCACTCCAGGGTGATAGCAGGACACCCCACCTAGTCACTCAGAAAAAATCAGGACATTCTGATGTACAGTTTCAAAATAAAAGACCTTTGAAATCTCATATATGAGCTATCATCCCTATTTTTAGATGAGAATAAAACAAAAACTGTCCCGTATCAAAGACTCATCTCACTCCAGGGTGATAGCAGGACACCCCATCTAGTCACTCAGAAAAAATCAGGACATTCTGATGTAGAGTTTCAAAATAAAATACCTTTGAAATCTCTATTGTATGAGCTATCATCCCTATTTTTAGATGAGAATAAAACAAAGACTGTCCCGTATCAAAGACTCATCTCACTCCAGGGTGAAAGCAGGACACCCCACCTAGTCACTCAGAAAAAATCAGGACATTCTGATTTAGAGTTTCAAAATAAAATACCTTTGAAATCTCTATTGTATGAGCTATCATCCCTATTTTTAGATGAGAATAAAACAAAGACTGTCCAGTATCAAAGACTCATCTCACTCCAGGGTGATAGCAGGACACCCCACCTAGTCACTCAGAAAACATCAGGACATTCTAATGTACAGTTTCAAAATAAAAGACCTTTGAAATCTCTATTGCATGAGCTATCATCCCTGTTTTTAGATGAGAATAAAACAAAAACTGTCCCGTATCAAAGACTCATCTCACTCCAGGGTGATAGCAGGACACCCCATCTAGTCACTCAGAAAAAATCAGGACATTCTGATATAGAGTTTCAAAATAAAATACCTTTGAAATCTCTATTGTATGAGCTGTCATCCCTGTTTTTAGATGAGAATAAAACAAAAACTGTCCAGTATCAAATACTCATTTTCCTTCAGGGTGATAGCAGGACACCCCACCTAGTCACTCAGGGAGAATCAGGACATTCTGATGTAGAGTTTCAAAATAAAATACCTTTGAAATCTAATATATGAGCTATTATCTCTGTATTTAGATGAGAATAAAACAAAAACTGTCCAGTATCAAATAAAACAAAGACTGTCCCGTATCAAAGACTCATCTCACTCCAGGGTGATAGCAGGACGCCCCATCTAGTCACTCAGAAAAAATCAGGATATTCTGATGTAGAGTTTCAAAATAAAATACCTTTGAAATCTCTCTTGTATGAGCTATCATCCCTGTTTTTAGATGAGAATAAAACAAAAACTGTCCAGTATCAAAGACTCATCTCACTCCAGGGTGATAGCAGGACACCCCACCTAGTCACTCAGAAAACATCAGGACATTCTGGTGTACAGTTTCAAAATAAAATACATTTGAAGTCTCATATATGAGCTATCATCCCTGTTTTTAGATGAGAATAAAACAATAACTGTCCAATATCAAAGACTCATCCAACTCCAGGGTAATATCAGGACACCCCACCTAGTCACTCAGAAAAAATCAGGACATTCTGATGTACAGTTTCAAAATAAAAGACCTTTGAAATCTCATATATGAGCTATCATCCCTATTTTTAGATGAGAATAAAACAAAAACTGTCCAGTATCAAAGACTCATCTCACTCCAGGGTGATAGCAGGACACCCCACCTAGTCACTCAGGGAGAATCAGGACATTCTGAAGTACAGTTTCAAAATAAAAGACCTTTGAAATCTCTATTGTATGAGCTGTCATCCCTGTTTTTAGATGAGAATAAAACAAAAACTGTCCAGTATCAAAGAAAAACTGTCCAGTATCAAAGACTCATCTCAATCCAGGGTGATAGCAGGACACCCCACCTAGTCACTCAGGGAGAATCAGGACATTCTGATGTAGAGTTTCAAAATAAAATACCTTTGAAATCTCTCTTGTATGAGCTATCATCCCTGTTTTTAGATGAGAATAAAACAAAAACTGTCCAGTATCAAAGACTCATCTCACTCCAGGGTGATAGCAGGACACCCCATCTAGTCACTCAGAAAAAATCAGGACATTCTGGTGTACAGTTTCAAAATAAAATACCTTTGAAGTCTCATATATGAGCTATCATCCCTGTTTTTAGATGAGAATAAAACAAAAACTGTCCAGTATCAAAGACTCATCTCACTCCAGGGTGATAGCAGGACACCCCACCTAGTCACTCAGGGAGAATCAGGAAATTCTGAAGGACAGTTTCAAAATAAAAGACCTTTGAAATCTCTATTGCATGAGCTATCATCCCTGTTTTTAGATGAGAATAAAACAAAAACTGTCCCGTATCAAAGACTCATCTCACTCCAGGGTGATAGCAGGACACCCCATCTAGTCACTCAGAAAAAATCAGGACATTCTGATTTAGAGTTTCTAAATAAAATACCTTTGAAATCTCTATTGTATGAGCTATCATCCCTGTTTTTAGATGAGAATAAAACAAAAACTGTACAGTATCAAAGACTCATCTCACTCCAGGGTGATAGCAGGACACCCCACCTAGTCACTCAGGGAGAATCAGGACATTCTGAAGTACAGTTTCAAAATAAAAGACCTTTGAAATCTCTATTGCATGAGCTATCATCCCTGTTTTTAGATGAGAATAAAACAAAAACTGTCCAGTATCAAAGACGCATCTCACTCCAGGGTGATAGCAGGACACCCCATCTAGTCACTCAGAAAAAATCAGGACATTCTGATGTAGAGTTTCAAAATAAAATACCTTTGAAATCTCTATTGTATGAGCTATCATCACTATTTTTAGATGAGAATAAAACAAAGACTGTCCCGTATCAAAGACTCATCTCACTCCAGGGTGAAAGCAGGACACCCCACCTAGTCACTCAGAAAAAATCAGGACATTCTGATTTAGAGTTTCAAAATAAAATACCTTTGAAATCTCTATTGTATGAGCTATCATCCCTATTTTTAGATGAGAATAAAACAAAGACTGTCCAGTATCAAAGACTCATCTCACTCCAGGGTGAAAGCAGGACACCCCATCTAGTCACTCAGAAAAAATCTGGACATTCTGTTGTACAGTTTCAAAATAAAATACCTTTGAAATCTCTCTTGTATGAGCTATCATCCCTGTTTTTAGATGAGAATAAAACAAAAACTGTCCAGTATCAAAGACTCATCTCACTCCAGGGTGATAGCAGGACACCCCACCTAGTCACTCAGAAAACATCAGGACATTCTAATGTACAGTTTCAAAATAAAAGACCTTTGAAATCTCTATTGCATGAGCTATCATCCCTGTTTTTAGATGAGAATAAAACAAAAACTTTCCCGTATCAAAGACTCATCTCACTCCAGGGTGATAGCAGGACACCCCATCTAGTCACTCAGAAAAAATCAGGACATTCTGATGTAGAGTTTCAAAATAAAAGACCTTTGAAATCTCTATTTCATGAGCTATCATCCCTGTTTTTAGATGAGAATAAAACAAAAACTGTCCAGTATCAAAGACGCATCTCACTCCAGGGTGATAGCAGGACACCCCATCTAGTCACTCAGAAAAAATCAGGACATTCTGATGTACAGTTTCAAAATAAAAGACCTTTGAAATCTCATATATGAGCTATCATCCCTATTTTTAGATGAGAATAAAACAAAGACTGTCAAGTATCAAAGACTCATCTCACTCCAGGGTGATAGCAGGACACCCCACCTAGTCACTCAGAAAAAATCAGGACATTCTGATGTACAGTTTCAAAATAAAAGACCTTTGAAATCTCATATATGAGCTATCATCCCTATTTTTAGATGAGAATAAAACAAAAACTGTCCCGTATCAAAGACTCATCTCACTCCAGGGTGATAGCAGGACACCCCATCTAGTCACTCAGAAGAAATCAGGACATTCTGATTTAGAGTTTCAAAATAAAATACCTTTGAAATCTCTATTGTATGAGCTATCATCCCTGTTTTTAGATGAGAATAAAACAAAAACTGTCCAGTATCAAAGACTCATCTCACTCCAGGGTGATAGCAGGACACCCCACCTAGTCACTCAGGGAGAATCAGGACATTCTGAAGTACAGTTTCAAAATAAAAGACCTTTGAAATCTCTATTGCATGAGCTATCATCCCTGTTTTTAGATGAGAATAAAACAAAAACTGTCCAGTATCAAAGACGCATCTCACTCCAGGGTGATAGCAGGACACCCCATCTAGTCACTCAGAAAAAATCAGGACATTCTGATGTAGAGTTTCAAAATAAAATACCTTTGAAATCTCTATTGTATGAGCTATCATCCCTATTTTTAGATGAGAATAAAACAAAGACTGTCCCGTATCAAAGACTCATCTCACTCCAGGGTGAAAGCAGGACACCCCACCTAGTCACTCAGAAAAAATCAGGACATTCTGATTTAGAGTTTCAAAATAAAATACCTTTGAAATCTCTATTGTATGAGCTATCATCCCTATTTTTAGATGAGAATAAAACAAAGACTGTCCAGTATCAAAGACTCATCTCACTCCAGGGTGATAGCAGGACACCCCACCTAGTCACTCAGAAAACATCAGGACATTCTAATGTACAGTTTCAAAATAAAAGACCTTTGAAATCTCTATTGCATGAGCTATCATCCCTGTTTTTAGATGAGAATAAAACAAAAACTTTCCCGTATCAAAGACTCATCTCACTCCAGGGTGATAGCAGGACACCCCATCTAGTCACTCAGAAAAAATCAGGACATTCTGGTGTACAATTTCAAAATAAAATACCTTTGAAGTCTCATATATGAGCTATCATCCCTGTTTTTAGATGAGAATAAAACAAAAACTGTCCAGTATCAAAGACGCATCTCACTCCAGGGTGATAGCAGGACACCCCACCTAGTCACTCAGGGAGAATCAGGACATTCTGAAGGACAGTTTCAAAATAAAAGACCTTTGAAATCTCTATTGCATGAGCTATCATCCCTGTATTTAGATGAGAATAAAACAAAAACTGTCCCGTATCAAAGACTCATCTCACTCCAGGGTGATAGCAGGACACCCCATCTAGTCACTCAGAAAAAATCAGGACATTCTGATTTAGAGTTTCAAAATAAAATACCTTTGAAATCTCTATTGTATGAGCTATCATTCCTGTTTTTAGATGAGAATAAAACAAAAACTGTCCAGTATCAAAGACTCATCTCACTCCAGGGTGATAGCAGGACACCCCACGTAGTCACTCAGGGAGAATCAGGACAATCTGAAGTACAGTTTCAAAATAAAAGACATTTGAAATCTCTATTGCATGAGCTATCGTCCCTGTTTTTAGATGAGAATAAAACAAAAACTGTCCAGTATCAAAGACGCATCTCACTCCAGGGTGATAGCAGGACACCCCATCTAGTCACTCAGAAAAAATCAGGACATTCTGATGTAGAGTTTCAAAATAAAATACCTTTGAAATCTCTATTGTATGAGCTATCATCCCTATATTTAGATGAGAATAAAACAAAGACTGTCCCGTATCAAAGACTCATCTCACTCCAGGGTGAAAGCAGGACACCCCATCTAGTCACTCAGAAAAAATCAGGACATTCTGGTGTACAGTTTCAAAATAAAATACCTTTGAAGTCTCATATATGAGCTATCATCCCTGTTTTTAGATGAGAATAAAACAATAACTGTCCAATATCAAAGACTCATCAAACTCCAGGGTGATAGCAGGACACCCCACCTAGTCACTCAGGGAGAATCAGGACATTCTGAAGGACAGTTTCAAAATAAAAGACCTTTGAAATCTCTATTGCATGAGCTATCATCCCTGTTTTTAGATGAGAATAAAACTAAAACTGTCCCGTATCAAAGACTCATCTCACTCCAGGGTGATAGCAGGACACCCCATCTAGTCACTCAGAAAAAATCAGGAAATTCTGATGTAGAGTTTCAAAATAAAATACCTTTGAAATCTCTCTTGTATGAGCTATCATCCCTGTTTTTAGATGAGAATAAAACTAAAACTGTCCAGTATCAAAGACTCATCTCAGTCCAGGGTGATAGCAGGACACCCCACCTAGTCACTCAGGGAGAATCAGGACATTCTGGTGTACAGTTTCAAAATAAAATACCTTTGAAGTCTCATATATGAGCTATCATCCCTGTTTTTAGATGAGAATAAAACAAAAACTGTCCAGTATCAAAGACTCATCTCACTCCAGGGTGATAGCAGGACACCCCACCTAGTCACTCAGGGAGAATCAGGACATTCTGAAGGACAGTTTCAAAATAAAAGACCTTTGAAATCTCATATATGAGCTATCATCCCTGTTTTTAGATGAGAATAAAACAAAAACTGTCCAGTATCAAAGACTCATCTCACTCCAGGATGATAGCAGGACACCCCACCTAGTCACTCAGGGAGAATCAGGACATTCTGAAGGACAGTTTCAAAATAAAAGACCTTTGAAATCTCTATTGCATGAGCTATCATCCCTGTATTTAGATGAGAATAAAACAAAAACTGTCCCGTATCAAAGACTCATCTCACTCCAGGGTGATAGCAGGACACCCCATCTAGTCACTCAGAAAAAATCAGGACATTCTGATTTAGAGTTTCAAAATAAAATACCTTTGAAATCTCTATTGTATGAGCTATCATTCCTGTTTTTAGATGAGAATAAAACAAAAACTGTCCAGTATCAAAGACTCATCTCACTCCAGGGTGATAGCAGGACACCCCACCTAGTCACTCAGGGAGAATCAGGACATTCTGAAGTACAGTTTCAAAATAAAAGACATTTGAAATCTCTATTGCATGAGCTATCGTCCCTGTTTTTAGATGAGAATAAAACAAAAACTGTCCAGTATCAAAGACGCATCTCACTCCAGGGTGATAGCAGGACACCCCATCTAGTCACTCAGAAAAAATCAGGACATTCTGATGTAGAGTTTCAAAATAAAATACCTTTGAAATCTCTATTGTATGAGCTATCATCCCTATATTTAGATGAGAATAAAACAAAGACTGTCCCGTATCAAAGACTCATCTCACTCCAGGGTGAAAGCAGGACACCCCATCTAGTCACTCAGAAAAAATCAGGACATTCTGGTGTACAGTTTCAAAATAAAATACCTTTGAAGTCTCATATATGAGCTATCATCCCTGTTTTTAGATGATAATAAAACAATAACTGTCCAATATCAAAGACTCATCAAACTCCAGGGTGATAGCAGGACACCCCACCTAGTCACTCAGGGAGAATCAGGACATTCTGAAGGACAGTTTCAAAATAAAAGACCTTTGAAATCTCTATTGCATGAGCTATCATCCCTGTTTTTAGATGAGAATAAAACTAAAACTGTCCCGTATCAAAGACTCATCTCACTCCAGGGTGATAGCAGGACACCCCATCTAGTCACTCAGAAAAAATCAGGACATTCTGATGTAGAGTTTCAAAATAAAATACCTTTGAAATCTCTCTTGTATGAGCTATCATCCCTGTTTTTAGATGAGAATAAAACTAAAACTGTCCAGTATCAAAGACTCATCTCACTCCAGGGTGATAGCAGGACACCCCACCTAGTCACTCAGAAAAAATCAGGACATTCTGATTTAGAGTTTCAAAATAAAATACCTTTGAAATCTCTCTTGTATGAGCTATCATCCCTGTTTTTAGATGAGAATAAAACTAAAACTGTCCAGTATCAAAGACTCATCTCACTCCAGGGTGATAGCAGGACACCCCACCTAGTCACTCAGGGAGAATCAGGACATTCTGATGTAGAGTTTCAAAATAAAATACCTTTGAAATCTCTCTTGTATGAGCTATCATCCCTGTTTTTAGATGAGAATACAACTAAAACTGTCCAGTATCAAAGACTCATCTCACTCCAGGGTGATAGCAGGACACCCCACCTAGTCACTCAGGGAGAATCAGGACATTCTGATGTAGAGTTTCAAAATAAAATACCTTTGAAATCTCTCTTGTATGAGCTATCATCCCTGTTTTTAGATGAGAATACAACAAAAACTGTCCAGTATCAAAGACTCATCTCACTCCAGGGTGATAGCAGGACACCCCACCTAGTCACTCAGGGAGAATCAGGACATTCTGATGTACAGTTTCAAAATAAGATAGCTCATATATGAGACTTCAAAGGTATCATCCCTGTTTTTAGATGAGAATAAAATAAAAACTGTCCAGTATCAAAGACTCATCTCACTCCAGGGTGATAGCAGGACACCCCACCTAGTCACTCAGGGAGAATCAGGACATTCTGAAGGACAGTTTCAAAATAAAAGACCTTTGAAATCTCTATTGTATGAGCTATCATCCCTGTTTTTAGATGAGAATAAAACAAAAACTGTCCAGTATCAAAGACTCATCTCACTCCAGGGTGATAGCAGGACACCCCACCTAGTCACTCAGGGAGAATCAGGACATTCTGAAGGACAGTTTCAAAATAAAATACCTTTGAAATCTCTATTGCATGAGCTATCATCCCTGTTTTTAGATGAGAATAAAACAAAAACTGTCCCGTATCAAAGACTCATCTCACTCCAGGGTGATAGCAGGACACCCCATCTAGTCACTCAGAAAAAATCAGGACATTCTGATGTAGAGTTTCAAAATAAAATACCTTTGAAATCTCTATTGTATGAGCTATCATCCCTGTTTTTAGATGAGAATAAAACAAAAACTGTCCAGTATCAAAGACTCATCTCACTCCAGGGTGATAGCAGGACACCCCACCTAGTCACTCAGGGAGAATCAGGACATTCTGAAGTACAGTTTCAAAATAAAAGACCTTTGAAATCTCTATTGCATGAGCTATCATCCCTGTTTTTAGATGAGAATAAAACAAAAACTGTCCCGTATCAAAGACTCATCTCACTCCAGGGTGATAGCAGGACACCCCATCTAGTCACTCAGAAAAAATCAGGACATTCTGATGTAGAGTTTCAAAATAAAATACCTTTGAAATCTCTATTGTATGAGCTATCATCCCTGTTTTTAGATGAGAATAAAACAAAAACTGTGCAGTATCAAAGACGCATCTCACTCCAGGGTGATAGCAGGACACCCCATCTAGTCACTCAGAAAAAATCAGGACATTCTGATGTAGAGTTTCAAAATAAAATACCTTTGAAATCTCTCTTGTATGAGCTATCATCCCTGTTTTTAGATGAGAATAAAACAAAAACTGTCCAGTATCAAAGACGCATCTCACTCCAGGGTGATAGCAGGACACCCCATCTAGTCACTCAGAAAAAATCAGGACATTCTGGTGTACAGTTTCAAAATAAAATACCTTTGAAGTCTCATATATGAGCTATAATCCCTGTTTTTAGATGATAATAAAACAATAACTGTCCAATATCAAAGACTAATCAAACTCCAGGGTGATAGCAGGACACCCCACCTAGTCACTCAGAAAAATCAGGACATTCTGATATACAGTTTCAAAATAAAAGACCTTTGAAATCTCATATATGAGCTATCATCCCTATTTTTAGATGAGAATAAAACAAAAACTGTCCAGTATCAAAGACTCATCTCACTCCAGGGTGATAGCAGGACACCCCATCTAGTCACTCAGAAGAAATCAGGACATTCTGGTGTAGAGTTTCAAAATAAAATACCTTTGAAATCTCTCTTGTATGAGCTATCATCCCTGTTTTTAGATGAGAATAAAACAAAAACTGTCCAGTATCAAAGACTCATCTCACTCCAGGGTGATAGCAGGACACCCCACCTAGTCACTCAGAAACAATCAGGACATTCTGATTTAGAGTTTCAAAATAAAATACCTTTGAAATCTCTATTGTATGAGCTATCATCCCTATTTTTAGATGAGAATAAAACAAAGACTGTCCAGTATTAAAGACTCATCTCACTCCAGGGTGAAAGCAGGACACCCCACCTAGTCACTCAGAAAAAATCAGGACATTCTGATGTACAGTTTCAAAATAAAAGACCTTTGAAATCTCATATATGAGCTATCATCCCTATTTTTAGATGAGAATAAAACAAAAACTGTCCAGTATCAAAGACTCATCTCACTCCAGGGTGATAGCAGGACACCCCATCTAGTCACTCAGGGAGAATCAGGACATTCTGAAGTACAGTTTCAAAATAAAAGACCTTTGAAATCTCTATTGCATGAGCTATCATCCCTGTTTTTAGATGAGAATAAAACAAAAACTGTCCAGTATCAAAGACGCATCTCACTCCAGGGTGATAGCAGGACACCCCATCTAGTCACTCAGAAAAAATCAGGACATTCTGATGTAGAGTTTCAAAATAAAATACCTTTGAAGTCTCATATATGAGCTATCATCCCTGTTTTTAGATGAGAATAAAACAATAACTGTCCAATATCAAAGACTCATCAAACTCCAGGGTGATAGCAGGACACCCCACCTAGTCACTCAGAAAAAATCAGGACATTCTGATGTACAGTTTCAAAATAAAAGACCTTTGAAATCTCATATATGAGCTATCATCCCTATTTTTAGATGAGAATAAAACAATAACTGTCCATTATCAAAGACTCATCTCACTCCAGGGTGATAGCAGGACACCCCACCTAGTCACTCAGGGAGAATCAGGACATTCTGATGTAGAGTTTCAAAATAAAATACCTTTGAAATCTCTCTTGTATGAGCTATCATCCCTGTTTTTAGATGAGAATAAAACAAAAACTGTCCAGTATCAAAGACTCATCTCACTCCAGGGTGATAGCAGGACACCCCACCTAGTCACTCAGGGAGAATCAGGACATTCTGAAGGACAGTTTCAAAATAAAATACCTTTGAAATCTCAATTGCATGAGCTATCATCCCTGTTTTTAGATGAGAATAAAACAAAAACTGTCCCGTATCAAAGACTCATCTCACTCCAGGGTGATAGCAGGACACCCCATCTAGTCACTCAGAAAAAATCAGGACATTCTGATGTAGAGTTTCAAAATGAAATACCTTTGAAATCTCTATTGTATGAGCTATCATCCCTGTTTTTAGATGATAATAAAACAATGTCCAGTATCAAAGACGCATCTCACTCCAGGGTGATAGCAGGACACCCCATCTAGTCACTCAGAAAAAATCAGGACATTCTGATGTAGAGTTTCAAAATAAAATACCTTTGAAATCTCTCTTGTATGAGCTATCATCCCTGTTTTTAGATGAGAATAAAACAAAAACTGTCCAGTATCAAAGACTCATCTCACTCCAGGGTGATAGCAGGACACCCCACCTAGTCACTCAGAAAACATCAGGACATTCTAATGTACAGTTTCAAAATAAAAGACCTTTGAAATCTCTATTGCATGAGCTATCATCCCTGTTTTTAGATGAGAATAAAACAAAAACTGTCGAGTATCAAAGACGCATCTCACTCCAGGGTGATAGCAGGACACCCCATCTAGTCACTCAGAAAAAATCAGGACATTCTGATGTAGAGTTTTAAAATAAAATACCTTTGAAATCTCTATTGTATGAGCTATCATCCCTATTTTTAGATGAGAATAAAACAAAGACTGTCCAGTATTAAAGACTCATCTCACTCCAGGGTGAAAGCAGGACACCCCACCTAGTCACTCAGAAAAAATCAGGACATTCTGATGTACAGTTTCAAAATAAAATACCTTTGAAATCTCTCTTGTATGAGCTATCATCCCTGTTTTTAGATGAGAATAAAACAAAAACTGTCCAGTATCAAAGACTCATCTCACTCCAGGGTGATAGCAGGACACCCCACCTAGTCACTCAGAAAACATCAGGACATTCTGATGTAGAGTTTCAAAATAAAATACCTTTGAAATCTCTATTGTATGAGCTATCATCCCTATTTTTAGATGAGAATAAAACAAAGACTGTCAAGTATCAAAGACTCATCTCACTCCAGGGTGAAAGCAGGACACCCCACCTAGTCACTAAGAAAAAATCAGGACATTCTGATGTACAGTTTCAAAATAAAAGACCTTTGAAATCTCATATATGAGCTATCATCCCTATTTTTAGATGAAAATAAAACAAAAACTGTCCAGTATCAAAGACTCATCCCACTCCAGGGTGATCGCAGGACACCCCACCTAGTCACTCAGGGAGAATCAGGACATTCTGAAGGACAGTTTCAAAATAAAAGACCTTTGAAATCTCTATTGCATGAGCTATCATCCCTGTTTTTAGATGAGAATAAAACAAAAACTGTCCAGTATCAAAGACGCATCTCACTCCAGGGTGATAGCAGGACACCCCATCTAGTCACTCAGAAAAAATCAGGACATTCTGATGTAGAGTTTCAAAATAAAATACCTTTGAAATCTCTCTTGTATGAGCTATCATCCCTGTTTTTAGATGAGAATAAAACAAAAACTGTCCAGTATCAAAGACGCATCTCACTCCAGGGTGATAGCAGGACACCCCACCTAGTCACTCAGGGAGAATCAGGACATTCTGATGTAGAGTTTCAAAATAAAAGACCTTTGAAATCTCATATATGAGCTATAATCCCTCTCTGTTTAGATGAGAATAAAAAAAAAACTCTCAAGTATCAAAGACTGATCTCACTCCAGGGTGATAGCAGGACACGCCACCTAGTCACTCAGAAAAAATCAGGACATTCTGATGTACAGTTTCAAAATAAAATACCTTTGAAATCTCTATTGTATGAGCTATCATCCCTATTTTTAGATGAGAATAAAACAAAGACTGTCCAGTATCAAAGACGCATCTCACTCCAGGGTGATAGCAGGACACCCCACCTAGTCACTCAGAAAAAATCAGGACATTCTGATTTAGAGTTTCAAAATAAAATACCTTTGAAATCTCATATATGAGCTATCATCCCTGTTTTTAGATGAGAATAACTGTCCAGTATCAAAAACTCATCTCACTCCAGGGTGATAGCATGACACCCCACCTAGTCACTCAGGGAGAATCAGGACATTCTGATATAGAGTTTCAAAATAAAATAACTTTGAAATCTCTATTGCATGAGCTATCATCCCTGTTTTTAGATGAGAATAAAACAAAAACTGTCCCGTATCAAAGACTCATCTCACTCCAGGGTGATAGCAGGACACCCCATCTAGTCACTCAGAAAAAATCAGGACATTCTGGTGTACAGTTTCAAAATAAAATACCTTTGAAGTCTCATATATGAGCTATCATCCCTGTTTTTAGATGAGAATAAAACAATAACTGTCCAATATCAAAGACTCATCAAACTCCAGGGTGATAGCAGGACACCCCATCTAGTCACTCAGAAAAAATCAGGACATTCTGATGTACAGTTTCAAAATAAAAGACCTTTGAAATCTCATATATGAGCTATCATCCCTCTCTGTTTAGATGAGAATAAAACAAAAACTGTCCAGTATCAAAGACTCATCTCACTCAAGGGTGATAGCAGGACACCCCACCTAGTCACTCAGGGAGAATCAGGACATTCTGAAGGACAGTTTCAAAATAAAAGACCTTTGAAATCTCTATTGCATGAGCTATCATCCCTGTTTTTAGATGAGAATAAAACAAAAACTGTCCCGTATCAAAGACTCATCTCACTCCAGGGTGATAGCAGGACACCCCATCTAGTCACTCAGAAAAAATCAGGACATTCTGATGTAGAGTTTCAAAATAAAATACCTTTGAAATCTCTATTGTATGAGCTATCATCCCTGTTTTTAGATGAGAATAAAACAAAAACTGTCCAGTATCAAAGACGCATCTCACTCCAGGGTGATAGCAGGACACCCCATCTAGTCACTCAGAACAAATCAGGACATTCTGGTGTACAGTTTCAAAATAAAATACCTTTGAAGTCTCATATATGAGCTATCATCCCTGTTTTTAGATGAGAATAAAACAATAACTGTCCAATATCAAAGACTCATCAAACTCCAGGGTGATAGCAGGACACCCCACCTAGTCACTCAGAAAAAATCAGGACATTCTGATGTACAGTTTCAAAATAAAAGACCTTTGAAATCTCATATATGAGCTATCATCCCTCTCTGTTTAGATGAGAATAAAACAAAAACTGTCCAGTATCAAAGACTCATCTCACTCCAGGGTGATAGCAGGACACCCCACCTAGTCACTCAGGGAGAATCAGGACATTCTGAAGGACAGTTTCAAAATAAAAGACCTTTGAAATCTCTATTGCATGAGCTATCATCCCTGTTTTTAGATGAGAATAAAACAAATACTGTCCAGTATCAAAGACGCATCTCACTCCAGGGTGATTGCAGGACACCCCATCTAGTCACTCAGAAAAAATCAGGACATTCTGATGTAGAGTTTCAAAATAAAATACCTTTGAAATCTCTCTTGTATGAGCTATCATCCCTGTTTTTAGATGAGAATAAAACAATAACTGTCCAATATCAAAGACTCATCAAACTCCAGGGTGATAGCAGGACAACCCACCTAGTCACTCAGAAAAAATCAGGACATTCTGATGTACAGTTTCAAAATAAAAGACCTTTGAAATCTCATATATGAGCTATCATCCCTATTTTTAGATGAGAATAAAACAAAAACTGTCCAGTATCAAAGACTCATCTCACTCCAGGGTGATAGCAGGACACCCCACCTAGTCACTCAGGGAGAATCAGGACATTCTGATGTAGAGTTTCAAAATAAAATACCTTTGAAATCTCTCTTGTATGAGCTATCATCCCTGTTTTTAGATGAGAATAAAACAAAAACTGTCCAGTATCAAAGACTCATCTCACTCCAGGGTGATAGCAGGACACCCCACCTAGTCACTCAGGGAGAATCAGGACATTCTGGTGTACAGTTTCAAAATAAAATACCTTTGAAGTCTCATATATGAGCTATCATCCCTGTTTTTAGATGAGAATAAAACAAAAACTGTCCAGTATCAAAGACTCATCTCACTCCAGGGTGATAGCAGGACACCCCACCTAGTCACTCAGGGAGAATCAGGACATTCTGAAGGACAGTTTCAAAATAAAAGACCTTTGAAATCTCTATTGCATGAGCTATCATCCCTGTTTTTAGATGAGAATAAAACAAAAACTGTCCCGTATCAAAGACTCATCTCACTCCAGGGTGATAGCAGGACACCCCATCTAGTCACTCAGAAAAAATCAGGACATTCTGATGTAGAGTTTCAAAATAAAATACCTTTGAAATCTCTATTGTATGAGCTATCATCCCTGTTTTTAGATGAGAATAAAACAATGTCCAGTATCAAAGACGCATCTCACTCCAGGGTGATAGCAGGACACCCCATCTAGTCACTCAGAAAAAATCAGGACATTCTGATGTAGAGTTTCAAAATAAAATACCTTTGAAATCTCTCTTGTATGAGCTATCATCCCTGTTTTTAGATGAGAATAAAACAAAAACTGTCCAGTATCAAAGACTCATCTCACTCCAGGGTGATAGCAGGACACCCCACCTAGTCACTCAGAAAACATCAGGACATTCTAATGTACAGTTTCAAAATAAAAGACCTTTGAAATCTCTATTGCATGAGCTATCATCCCTGTTTTTAGATGAGAATAAAACAAAAACTGTCCAGTATCAAAGACTCATCTCACTCCAGGGTGATAGCAGGACACCCCATCTAGTCACTCAGAAAAAATCAGGACATTGTGATGTAGAGTTTCAAAATAAAATACCTTTGAAATCTCTATTGTATGAGCTATCATCCCTGTTTTTAGATGAGAATAAAACAAAAACTGTCGAGTATCAAAGACGCATCTCACTCCAGGGTGATAGCAGGACACCCCATCTAGTCACTCAGAAAAAATCAGGACATTCTGATGTAGAGTTTCAAAATAAAATACCTTTGAAATCTCTATTGTATGAGCTATCATCCCTATTTTTAGATGAGAATAAAACAAAGACTGTACAGTATTAAAGACTCATCTCACTCCAGGGTGAAAGCAGGACACCCCACCTAGTCACTCAGAAAAAATCAGGACATTCTGATGTACAGTTTCAAAATAAAATACCTTTGAAATCTCTCTTGTATGAGCAATCATCCCTGTTTTTAGATGAGAATAAAACAAAAACTGTCCAGTATCAAAGACTCATCTCACTCCAGGGTGATAGCAGGACACCCCATCTAGTCACTCAGAAAAAATCAGGACATTCTGGTGTACAGTTTCAAAATAAAATACCTTTGAAGTCTCATATATGAGCTATCATCCCTGTTTTTAGATGAGAATAAAACAATAACTGTCCAATATCAAAGACTCATCAAACTCCAGGGTGATAGCAGGACACCCCACCTAGTCACTCAGAAAAAATCAGGACATTCTGATGTACAGTTTCAAAATAAAAGACCTTTGAAATCTCATATATGAGCTATCATCCCTATTTTTAGATGAGAATAAAACAAAAACTGTCCAGTATCAAAGACTCATCTCACTCCAGGGTGAAAGCAGGACACCCCATCTAGTCACTCAGAAAAAATCAGGACATTCTGATGTACAGTTTCAAAATAAAAGACCTTTGAAATCTCATATATGAGCTATCATCCCTATTTTTAGATGAGAATAAAACAAAAACTGTCCAGTATCAAAGACTCATCTCACTCCAGGGTGATAGCAGGACACCCCATCTAGTCACTCAGAAAAAATCAGGACATTCTGATGTAGAGTTTCAAACTAAAATACCTTTGAAATCTCTCTTGTATGAGCTATCATCCCTGTTTTTAGATGAGAATAAAACAAAAACTGTCCAGTATCAAAGACTCATCTCACTCCAGGGTGATAGCAGGACACCCCACCTAGTCACTCAGAAAAAATCAGGACATTCTGATGTAGAGTTTCAAAATAAAATACCTTTGAAATCTCTATTGTATGAGCTATCATCCCTGTTTTTAGATGAGAATAAAACAAAAACTGTCCAGTATCAAAGACGCATCTCACTCCAGGTGATAGCAGGACACCCCATCTAGTCACTCAGAAAAAATCAGGACATTCTGATGTAGAGTTTCAAAATAAAATACCTTTGAAGTCTCATATATGAGCTATCATCCCTGTTTTTAGATGAGAATAAAACAATAACTGTCCAATATCAAAGACTCATCAAACTCCAGGGTGATAGCAGGACACCCCACCTAGTCACTCAGAAAAAATCAGGACATTCTGATGTAGAGTTTCAAAATAAAATACCTTTGAAATCTCTATTGTATGAGCTATCATCCCTATTTTTAGATGAGAATAAAACAAAGACTGTCCAGTATCAAAGACTCATCTCACTCCAGGGTGATAGCAGGACACCCCATCTAGTCACTCAGAAAGAATCAGGACATTCTGATGTAGAGTTTCAAAATAAAATACCTTTGAAATCTCTATTGTATGAGCTATCATCCCTGTTTTTAGATGAGAATAAAACAAAAACTGTCCAGTATCAAAGACGCATCTCACTCCAGGGTGATAGCAGGACACCCCATCTAGTCACTCAGAACAAATCAGGACATTCTGGTGTACAGTTTCAAAATAAAATACCTTTGAAGTCTCATATATGAGCTATCATCCCTGTTTTTAGATGAGAATAAAACAATAACTGTCCAATATCAAAGACTCATCAAACTCCAGGGTGATAGCAGGACACCCCACCTAGTCACTCAGGGAGAATCAGGACATTCTGATATAGAGTTTCAAAATAAAAGAACTTTGAAATCTCTATTGCATGAGCTATCATCCCTGTTTTTAGATGAGAATAAAACAAAAACTGTCCCGTATCAAAGACTCATCTCACTCCAGGGTGATAGCAGGACACCCCATCTAGTCACTCAGAAAAAATCAGGACATTCTGGTGTACAGTTTCAAAATAAAATACCTTTGAAGTCTCATATATGAGCTATCATCCCTGTTTTTAGATGAGAATAAAACAATAACTGTCCAATATCAAAGACTCATCAAACTCCAGGGTGATAGCAGGACACCCCACCTAGTCACTCAGAAAAAATCAGGACATTCTGATGTACAGTTTCAAAATAAAAGACCTTTGAAATCTCTATTGCATGAGCTATCATCCCTGTTTTTAGATGAGAATAAAACAAAAACTGTCCCGTATCAAAGACTCATCTCACTCCAGGGTGATAGCAGGACACCCCATCTAGTCACTCAGAAAAAATCAGGACATTCTGATGTAGAGTTTCAAAATAAAATACCTTTGAAATCTCTATTGTATGAGCTATCATCCCTGTTTTTAGATGAGAATAAAACAAAAACTGTCCAGTATCAAAGACTCATCTCACTCCAGGGTGATAGCAGGACACCCCACCTAGTCACTCAGAAAAAATCAGGACATTCTGATGTAGAGTTTCAAAATAAAATACCTTTGAAATCTCTATTGTATGAGCTATCATCCCTGTTTTTAGATGAGAATAAAACAAAAACTGTCCAGTATCAAAGACGCATCTCACTCCAGGGTGATAGCAGGACACCCCATCTAGTCACTCAGAACAAATCAGGACATTCTGGTGTACAGTTTCAAAATAAAATACCTTTGAAGTCTCATATATGAGCTATCATCCCTGTTTTTAGATGAGAATAAAACAATAACTGTCCAATATCAAAGACTCATCAAACTCCAGGGTGATAGCAGGACACCCCACCTAGTCACTCAGAAAAAATCAGGACATTCTGATGTACAGTTTCAAAATAAAAGACCTTTGAAATCTCATATATGAGCTATCATCCCTCTCTGTTTAGATGAGAATAAAACAAAAACTGTCCAGTATCAAAGACTCATCTCACTCCAGGGTGATAGCAGGACACCCCACCTAGTCACTCAGGGAGAATCAGGACATTCTGAAGGACAGTTTCAAAATAAAAGACCTTTGAAATCTCTATTGCATGAGCTATCATCCCTGTTTTTAGATGAGAATAAAACAAAAACTGTCCCGTATCAAAGACTCATCTCACTCCAGGGTGATAGCAGGACACCCCATCTAATGACTCAGGGAGAATCAGGACATTCTGATGTAGAGTTTCAAAATAAAAGACCTTTGAAATCTCATATATGAGCTATAATCCCTCTCTGTTTAGATGAGAATAAAAAAAAAACTCTCAAGTATCAAAGACTGATCTCACTCCAGGGTGATAGCAGGACACGCCACCTAGTCACTCAGAAAAAATCAGGACATTCTGATGTACAGTTTCAAAATAAAATACCTTTGAAATCTCTATTGTATGAGCTATCATCCCTATTTTTAGATGAGAATAAAACAAAGACTGTCCAGTATCAAAGACGCATCTCACTCCAGGGTGATAGCAGGACACCCCACCTAGTCACTCAGAAAAAATCAGGACATTCTGATTTAGAGTTTCAAAATAAAATACCTTTGAAATCTCATATATGAGCTATCATCCCTGTTTTTAGATGAGAATAAAACAATAACTGTCCAGTATCAAAAACTCATCTCACTCCAGGGTGATAGCATGACACCCCACCTAGTCACTCAGGGAGAATCAGGACATTCTGATATAGAGTTTCAAAATAAAAGAACTTTGAAATCTCTATTGCATGAGCTATCATCCCTGTTTTTAGATGAGAATAAAACAAAAACTGTCCCGTATCAAAGACTCATCTCACTCCAGGGTGATAGCAGGACACCCCATCTAGTCACTCAGAAAAAATCAGGACATTCTGGTGTACAGTTTCAAAATAAAATACCTTTGAAGTCTCATATATGAGCTATCATCCCTGTTTTTAGATGAGAATAAAACAATAACTGTCCAATATCAAAAACTCATCAAACTCCAGGGTGATAGCAGGACACCCCATCTAGTCACTCAGAAAAAATCAGGACATTCTGATGTACAGTTTCAAAATAAAAGACCTTTGAAATCTCATATATGAGCTATCATCCCTCTCTGTTTAGATGAGAATAAAACAAAAACTGTCCAGTATCAAAGACTCATCTCACTCAAGGGTGATAGCAGGACACCCCACCTAGTCACTCAGGGAGAATCAGGACATTCTGATGTACAGTTTCAAAATAAAATACCTTTGAAATCTCTATTGTATGAGCTATCATCCCTATTTTTAGATGAGAATAAAACAAAGACTGTCCAGTATCAAAGACGCATCTCACTCCAGGGTGATAGCAGGACACCCCACCTAGTCACTCAGAAAAAATCAGGACATTCTGATTTAGAGTTTCAAAATAAAATACCTTTGAAATCTCATATATGAGCTATCATCCCTGTTTTTAGATGAGAATAAAACAATAACTGTCCAGTATCAAAAACTCATCTCACTCCAGGGTGATAGCATGACACCCCACCTAGTCACTCAGGGAGAATCAGGACATTCTGATATAGAGTTTCAAAATAAAAGAACTTTGAAATCTCTATTGCATGAGCTATCATCCCTGTTTTTAGATGAGAATAAAACAAAAACTGTCCCGTATCAAAGACTCATCTCACTCCAGGGTGATAGCAGGACACCCCATCTAGTCACTCAGAAAAAATCAGGACATTCTGGTGTACAGTTTCAAAATAAAATACCTTTGAAGTCTCATATATGAGCTATCATCCCTGTTTTTAGATGAGAATAAAACAATAACTGTCCAATATCAAAGACTCATCAAACTCCAGGGTGATAGCAGGACACCCCATCTAGTCACTCAGAAAAAATCAGGACATTCTGATGTACAGTTTCAAAATAAAAGACCTTTGAAATCTCATATATGAGCTATCATCCCTCTCTGTTTAGATGAGAATAAAACAAAAACTGTCCAGTATCAAAGACTCATCTCACTCAAGGGTGATAGCAGGACACCCCACCTAGTCACTCAGGGAGAATCAGGACATTCTGAAGGACAGTTTCAAAATAAAAGACCTTTGAAATCTCTATTGCATGAGCTATCATCCCTGTTTTTAGATGAGAATAAAACAAAAACTGTCCCGTATCAAAGACTCATCTCACTCCAGGGTGATAGCAGGACACCCCATCTAGTCACTCAGAAAAAATCAGGACATTCTGATGTAGAGTTTCAAAATAAAATACCTTTGAAATCTCTATTGTATGAGCTATCATCCCTGTTTTTAGATGAGAATAAAACAAAAACTGTCCAGTATCAAAGACGCATCTCACTCCAGGGTGATAGCAGGACACCCCATCTAGTCACTCAGAAAAAATCAGGACATTCTGATGTAGAGTTTCAAACTAAAATACCTTTGAAATCTCTCTTGTATGAGCTATCATCCCTGTTTTTAGATGAGAATAAAACAAAAACTGTCCAGTATCAAAGACTCATCTCACTCCAGGGTGATAGCAGGACACCCCACCTAGTCACTCAGAAAAAATCAGGACATTCTGATGTAGAGTTTCAAAATAAAATACCTTTGAAATCTCTATTGTATGAGCTATCATCCCTGTTTTTAGATGAGAATAAAACAAAAACTGTCCAGTATCAAAGACGCATCTCACTCCAGGGTGATAGCAGGACACCCCATCTAGTCACTCAGAAAAAATCAGGACATTCTGATCTAGAGTTTCAAAATAAAATACCTTTGAAATCTCTATTGTATGAGCTATCATCCCTGTTTTTAGATGAGAATAAAACAAAAACTGTCCAGTATCAAAGACTCATCTCACTCCAGGGTGATAGCAGGACACCCCACCTAGTCACTCAGAAAAAATCAGGACATTCTGATGTAGAGTTTCAAAATAAAATACCTTTGAAATCTCTATTGTATGAGCTATCATCCCTGTTTTTAGATGAGAATAAAACAAAAACTGTCCAGTATCAAAGACGCATCTCACTCCAGGGTGATAGCAGGACACCCCATCTAGTCACTCAGAACAAATCAGGACATTCTGGTGTACAGTTTCAAAATAAAAGACCTTTGAAATCTCATATATGAGCTATAATCCCTCTCTGTTTAGATGAGAATAAAAAAAAAACTCTCAAGTATCAAAGACTGATCTCACTCCAGGGTGATAGCAGGACACGCCACCTAGTCACTCAGAAAAAATCAGGACATTCTGATGTACAGTTTCAAAATAAAATACCTTTGAAGTCTCATATATGAGCTATCATCCCTGTTTTTAGATGAGAATAAAACAATAACTGTCCAATATCAAAGACTCATCAAACTCCAGGGTGATAGCAGGACACCCCACCTAGTCACTCAGAAAAAATCAGGACATTCTGATGTACAGTTTCAAAATAAAAGACCTTTGAAATCTCATATATGAGCTATCATCCCTCTCTGTTTAGATGAGAATAAAACAAAAACTGTCCAGTATCAAAGACTCATCTCACTCAAGGGTGATAGCAGGACACCCCACCTAGTCACTCAGGGAGAATCAGGACATTCTGAAGGACAGTTTAAAAATAAAAGACCTTTGAAATCTCTATTGCATGAGCTATCATCCCTGTTTTTAGATGAGAATAAAACAAAAACTGTCCCGTATCAAAGACTCATCTCACTCCAGGGTGATAGCAGGACACCCCATCTAGTCACTCAGAAAAAATCAGGACATTCTGATGTAGAGTTTCAAAATAAAATACCTTTGAAATCTCTATTGTATGAGCTATCATCCCTGTTTTTAGATGAGAATAAAACAAAAACTGTCCAGTATCAAAGACGCATCTCACTCCAGGGTGATAGCAGGACACCCCATCTAGTCACTCAGAAAAAATCAGGACATTCTGATGTAGAGTTTCAAACTAAAATACCTTTGAAATCTCTCTTGTATGAGCTATCATCCCTGTTTTTAGATGAGAATAAAACAAAAACTGTCCAGTATCAAAGACTCATCTCACTCCAGGGTGATAGCAGGACACCCCACCTAGTCACTCAGAAAAAATCAGGACATTCTGATGTAGAGTTTCAAAATAAAATACCTTTGAAATCTCTATTGTATGAGCTATCATCCCTGTTTTTAGATGAGAATAAAACAAAAACTGTCCAGTATCAAAGACGCATCTCACTCCAGGGTGATAGCAGGACACCCCATCTAGTCACTCAGAAAAAATCAGGACATTCTGATCTAGAGTTTCAAAATAAAATACCTTTGAAATCTCTATTGTATGAGCTATCATCCCTGTTTTTAGATGAGAATAAAACAAAAACTGTCCAGTATCAAAGACTCATCTCACTCCAGGGTGATAGCAGGACACCCCACCTAGTCACTCAGAAAAAATCAGGACATTCTGATGTAGAGTTTCAAAATAAAATACCTTTGAAATCTCTATTGTATGAGCTATCATCCCTATTTTTAGATGAGAATAAAACAAAGACTGTCCAGTATCAAAGACTCATCTCACTCCAGGGTGATAGCAGGACACCCCATCTAGTCACTCAGAAAGAATCAGGACATTCTGATGTAGAGTTTCAAAATAAAATACCTTTGAAATCTCTATTGTATGAGCTATCATCCCTGTTTTTAGATGAGAATAAAACAAAAACTGTCCAGTATCAAAGACGCATCTCACTCCAGGGTGATAGCAGGACATCCCATCTAGTCACTCAGAACAAATCAGGACATTCTGGTGTACAGTTTCAAAATAAAAGACCTTTGAAATCTCATATATGAGCTATCATCCCTCTCTGTTTAGATGAGAATAAAACAAAAACTGTCCAGTATCAAAGACTCATCTCACTCCAGGGTGATAGCAGGACACCCCACCTAGTCACTCAGGGAGAATCAGGACATTCTGAAGGACAGTTTCAAAATAAAATACCTTTGAAATCTCTATTGCATGAGCTATCATCCCTGTTTTTAGATGAGAATAAAACAAAAACTGTCCCGTATCAAAGACTCATCTCACTCCAGGGTGATAGCAGGACACCCCATCTAGTCACTCAGAAAAAATCAGGACATTCTGATGTAGAGTTTCAAAATAAAATACCTTTGAAATCTCTATTGTATGAGCTATCATCCCTGTTTTTAGATGAGAATAAAACAAAAACTGTCCAGTATCAAAGACGCATCTCACTCCAGGGTGATAGCAGGACACCCCATCTAGTCACTCAGAAAAAATCAGGACATTCTGATGTAGAGTTTCAAACTAAAATACCTTTGAAATCTCTCTTGTATGAGCTATCATCCCTGTTTTTAGATGAGAATAAAACAAAAACTGTCCAGTATCAAAGACTCATCTCACTCCAGGGTGATAGCAGGACACCCCACCTAGTCACTCAGAAAAAATCAGGACATTCTGATGTAGAGTTTCAAAATAAAATACCTTTGACATCTCTATTGTATGAGCTATCATCCCTGTTTTTAGATGAGAATAAAACAAAAACTGTCCAGTATCAAAGACGCATCTCACTCCAGGGTGATAGCAGGACACCCCATCTAGTCACTCAGAAAAAATCAGGACATTCTGATCTAGAGTTTCAAAATAAAATACCTTTGAAATCTCTATTGTATGAGCTATCATCCCTGTTTTTAGATGAGAATAAAACAAAAACTGTCCAGTATCAAAGACTCATCTCACTCCAGGGTGATAGCAGGACACCCCACCTAGTCACTCAGAAAAAATCAGGACATTCTGATGTAGAGTTTCAAAATAAAATACCTTTGAAATCTCTATTGTATGAGCTATCATCCCTATTTTTAGATGAGAATAAAACAAAGACTGTCCAGTATCAAAGACTCATCTCACTCAAGGGTGATAGCAGGACACCCCATCTAGTCACTCAGAAAGAATCAGGACATTCTGATGTAGAGTTTCAAAATAAAATACCTTTGAAATCTCTATTGTATGAGCTATCATCCCTGTTTTTAGATGAGAATAAAACAAAAACTGTCCAGTATCAAAGACGCATCTCACTCCAGGGTGATAGCAGGACATCCCATCTAGTCACTCAGAACAAATCAGGACATTCTGGTGTACAGTTTCAAAATAAAATACCTTTGAAGTCTCATATATGAGCTATCATCCCTGTTTTTAGATGAGAATAAAACAATAACTGTCCAATATCAAAGACTCATCAAACTCCAGGGTGATAGCAGGACACCCCACCTAGTCACTCAGAAAAAATCAGGACATTCTGATGTACAGTTTCAAAATAAAAGACCTTTGAAATCTCATATATGAGCTATCATCCCTCTCTGTTTAGATGAGAATAAAACAAAAACTGTCCAGTATCAAAGACTCATCTCACTCCAGGGTGATAGCAGGACACCCCACCTAGTCACTCAGGGAGAATCAGGACATTCTGAAGGACAGTTTCAAAATAAAAGACCTTTGAAATCTCTATTGCATGAGCTATCATCCCTGTTTTTAGATGAGAATAAAACAAAAACTGTCCCGTATCAAAGACTCATCTCACTCCAGGGTGATAGCAGGACACCCCATCTAGTGACTCAGAAAAAATCAGGACATTCTGATGTAGAGTTTCAAAATAAAATACCTTTGAAATCTCTATTGTATGAGCTATCATCCCTGTTTTTAGATGAGAATAAAACAAAAACTTTCCAGTATCAAAGACGCATCTCACTCCAGGGGGATAGCAGGACACCCCACCTAGTCACTCAGGGAGAATCAGGACATTCTGATGTAGAGTTTCAAAATAAAAGACCTTTGAAATCTCATATATGAGCTATAATCCCTCTCTGTTTAGATGAGAATAAAAAAAAAACTCTCAAGTATCAAAGACTGATCTCACTCCAGGGTGATAGCAGGACACGCCACCTAGTCACTCAGAAAAAATCAGGACATTCTGATGTACAGTTTCAAAATAAAATACCTTTGAAATCTCTATTGTATGAGCTATCATCCCTATTTTTAGATGAGAATAAAACAAAGAATGTCCAGTATCAAAGACGCATCTCACTCCAGGGTGATAGCAGGACACCCCACCTAGTCACTCAGAAAAAATCAGGACATTCTGATTTAGAGTTTCAAAATAAAATACCTTTGAAATCTCATATATGAGCTATCATCCCTGTTTTTAGATGAGAATAAAACAATAACTGTCCAGTATCAAAAACTCATCTCACTCCAGGGTGATAGCAGGACACCCCATCTAGTCACTCAGGACATTCTGATGTAGAGTTTCAAAATAAAATACCTTTGAAATCTCTATTGTATGAGCTATCATCCCTGTTTTTAGATGAGAATAAAACAAAAACTGTCCAGTATCAAAGACGCATCTCACTCCAGGGTGATAGCAGGACACCCCATCTAGTCACTCAGAACAAATCAGGACATTCTGGTGTACAGTTTCAAAATAAAAGACCTTTGAAATCTCATATATGAGCTATAATCCCTCTCTGTTTAGATGAGAATAAAAAAAAAACTCTCAAGTATCAAAGACTGATCTCACTCCAGGGTGATAGCAGGACACGCCACCTAGTCACTCAGAAAAAATCAGGACATTCTGATGTACAGTTTCAAAATAAAATACCTTTGAAATCTCTATTGTATGAGCTATCATCCCTATTTTTAGATGAGAATAAAACAAAGACTGTCCAGTATCAAAGACGCATCTCACTCCAGGGTGATATCAGGACACCCCACCTAGTCACTCAGAAAAAATCAGGACATTCTGATTTAGAGTTTCAAAATAAAATACCTTTGAAATCTCATATATGAGCTATCATCCCTGTTTTTAGATGAGAATAAAACAATAACTGTCCAGTATCAAAAACTCATCTCACTCCAGGGTGATATCATGACACCCCACCTAGTCACTCAGGGAGAATCAGGACATTCTGATATAGAGTTTCAAAATAAAAGAACTTTGAAATCTCTATTGCATGAGCTATCATCCCTGTTTTTAGATGAGAATAAAACAAAAACTGTCCCGTATCAAAGACTCATCTCACTCCAGGGTGATAGCAGGACACCCCATCTAGTCACTCAGAAAAAATCAGGACATTCTGGTGTACAGTTTCAAAATAAAATACCTTTGAAGTCTCATATATGAGCTATCATCCCTGTTTTTAGATGAGAATAAAACAATAACTGTCCAATATCAAAGACTCATCAAACTCCAGGGTGATAGCAGGACACCCCACCTAGTCACTCAGAAAAAATCAGGACATTCTGATGTACAGTTTCAAAATAAAAGACCTTTGAAATCTCATATATGAGCTATCATCCCTCTCTGTTTAGATGAGAATAAAACAAAAACTGTCCAGTATCAAAGACTCATCTCACTCAAGGGTGATAGCAGGACACCCCACCTAGTCACTCAGGGAGAATCAGGACATTCTGAAGGACAGTTTAAAAATAAAAGACCTTTGAAATCTCTATTGCATGAGCTATCATCCCTGTTTTTAGATGAGAATAAAACAAAAACTGTCCCGTATCAAAGACTCATCTCACTCCTGGGTGAAAGCAGGACACCCCATCTAGTCACTCAGAAAAAATCAGGACATTCTGATGTACAGTTTCAAAATAAAAGACCTTTGAAATCTCATATATGAGCTATCATCCCTATTTTTAGATGAGAATAAAACAAAAACTGTCCAGTATCAAAGACTCATCTCACTCCAGGGTGATAGCAGGACACCCCATCTAGTCACTCAGAAAAAATCAGGACATTCTGATGTAGAGTTTCAAACTAAAATACCTTTGAAATCTCTCTTGTATGAGCTATCATCCCTGTTTTTAGATGAGAATAAAACATAAACTGTCCAGTATCAAAGACTCATCTCACTCCAGGGTGATAGCAGGACACCCCATCTAGTCACTCAGAAAGAATCAGGACATTCTGATGTAGAGTTTCAAAATAAAATACCTTTGAAATCTCTATTGTATGAGCTATCATCCCTATTTTTAGATGAGAATAAAACAAAGACTGTCCAGTATCAAAGACTCATCTCACTCCAGGGTGATAGCAGGACACCCCACCTAGTCACTCAGAAAAAATCAGGACATTCTGATGTACAGTTTCAAAATAAAAGACCTTTGAAATCTCATATATGAGCTATCATCCCTATATTTAGATGAGAATAAAACAAAAACTGTCCAGTATCAAAGACTCATCTCACTCCAGGGTGATAGCAGGACACCCCACCTAGTCACTCAATGAGAATCAGGACATTCTGAAGGACAGTTTCAAAATAAAAGACCTTTGAAATCTCTATTGCATGAGCTATCATCCCTGTTTTTAGATGAGAATAAAACAAAAACTGTCCCGTATCAAAGACTCATCTCACTCCAGGGTGATAGCAGGACACCCCATCTAGTCACTCAGAAAAAATCAGGACATTCTGATGTAGAGTTTCAAAATAAAATACCTTTGAAATCTCTATTGTATGAGCTATCATCCCTGTTTTTAGATGAGAATAAAACAAAAACTGTCCAGTATCAAAGACTCATCTCACTCCAGGGTGATAGCAGGACACCCCACCTAGTCACTCAGGGAGAATCAGGACTTTCTGATATAGAGTTTCAAAATAAAAGACCTTTGAAATCTCTATTGCATGAGCTATCATCCCTGTTTTTAGATGAGAATAAAACAAAAACTGTCCAGTATCAAAGACGCATCTCACTCCAGGGTGATAGCAGGACACCCCATCTAGTCACTCAGAAAAAATCAGGACATTCTGATGTAGAGTTTCAAAATAAAATACCTTTGAAATCTTTATTGTATGAGCTATGATCCCTGTTTTTAGATGAGAATAAAACAAAAACTGTCCAGTATCAAAGACTCATCTCACTCCAGGGTGAAAGCAGGACACCCCATCTAGTCACTCAGAAAAAATCAGGACATTCTGGTGTACAGTTTCAAAATAAAATACCTTTGAAGTCTCATATATGAGCTATCATCCCTGTTTTTAGATGAGAATAAAACAATAACTGTCCAATATCAAAGACTCATCAAACTCCAGTGTGATAGCAGGACACCCCACCTAGTTACTCAGAAAAAATCAGGACATTCTGATGTACAGTTTCAAAATAAAAGACCTTTGAAATCTCATATATGAGCTATCATCCCTCTCTGTTTAGATGAGAATAAAAAAAAAACTGTCCAGTATCAAAGACTCATCTCACTCCAGGGTGATAGCAGGACACCCCATCTAGTCACTCAGAAAAAATCAGGACATTCTGATGTAGAGTTTCAAAATAAAATACCTTTGAAATCTCTATTGTATGAGCTATCATCCCTGTTTTTAGATGAGAATAAAACAAAAACTGTCCGGTATCAAAGACGCATCTCACTCCAGCAGGACACCCCACCTAGTCACTCAGGGAGAATCAGGACATTCTGATGTAGAGTTTCAAAATAAAAGACCTTTGAAATCTCATATATGAGCTATAATCCCTCTCTGTTTAGATGAGAATAAAACAAAAACTCTCAAGTATCAAAGACTGATCTCACTCCAGGGTGATAGCAGGACACGCCACCTAGTCACTCAGAAAAAAATCAGGACATTCTGATGTACAGTTTCAAAATAAAAGACCTTTGAAATCTCATATATGAGCTATCATCCCTGTTTTTAGATGAGAATAAAACAAAAACTGTCCAGTATCAAAGACTCATCTCACTCCAGGGTGATAGCAGGACACCCCATCTAGTCACTCAGGGAGAATCATGACATTCTGATGTACAGTTTAAAAATAAAAGACCTTTGAAATCTCATATATGAGCTATCATCCCTCTGTATTTAGATAAGAATAAAACAAACACTGTCCAGTATCAAATACTCATTTCCCTTCAGGGTGATAACAGGACAGCCCACCTAGTCACTCAGGGAGAATCAGGACTTTCTGATTTAGAGTTTCAAAATAAAAGACCTTTGAAATCTCATATATGAGCTATCCTCCCTCTCTGTTTAGATGAGAATAAAACAAAAACTGTCCAGTATCAAAGACTCATCTCACTCCAGGGTGACAGCAGGACACCCCACCTAGTCACTCAGAAAAAATCAGGACATTTTGATGTAGAGTTTCAAAATAAAATACCCTTGAAATCTCATATATGAGCTATCATCCCTGTTTTTAGATGAGAATAAAACAAAGACTGTCCTGTATCAAAGACGCATCTCACTCCAGGGTGATAGCAGGACACCCCACCTAGTCACTCAGAAAAAATCAGGACATTCTGATGTAGAGTTTCAAAATAAAATATTTCTGAAGTCTCTATTGTATTAGCTATCATCCCTGTTTTTAGATGAGAATAAAACAAAAACTGTCCAGTATCAAAGACTCATCTCACTCCAGGGTGATAGCAGGACACCCCATCTAGTCACTCAGGGAGAATCATGACATTCTGATGTACAGTTTCAAAATAAAAGACCTTTGAAGTCTCATATATGAGCTATCATCCCTGTTTTTAGATGAGAATAAAACAATAACTGTCCAATATCAAAGACTCATCAAACTCCAGGGTGATAGCAGGACACCCCACCTAGTCACTCAGGGAGAATCAGGACATTCTGAAGTACAGTTTCAAAATAAAAGACCTTTGAAATCTCTATTGCATGAGCTATCATCCCTGTTTTTAGATGAGAATAAAACAAAAACTGTCCCGTATCAAAGACGCATCTCACTCCAGGGTGATAGCAGGACACCCCATCTAGTCACTCAGGGAGAATCATGACATTCTGATGTACAGTTTCAAAATAAAAGACCTTTGAAATCTCATATATGAGCTATCATCCCTCTGTATTTAGATAAGAATAAAACAAACACTGTCCAGTATCAAATACTCATTTCCCTTCAGGGTGATAACAGGACAGCCCACCTAGTCACTCAGGGAGAATCAGGACTTTCTGATGTAGAGTTTCAAAATAAAATACCTTTGAAATCTCTATTGTATGAGCTATCATCCCTGTTTTTAGATGAGAATAAAACAAAAACTGTCCAGTATCAAAGACGCATCTCACTCCAGGGTGATAGCAGGACACCCCATCTAGTCACTCAGAAAAAATCAGGACATTCTAATGTAGAGTTTCAAAATAAAAGACCTTTGAAATCTCATATATGAGCTATCCTCCCTCTCTGTTTAGATGAGAATAAAACAAAAACTGTCCAGTATCAAAGACTCATCTCACTCCAGGGTGACAGCAGGACACCCCACCTAGTCACTCAGAAAAAATCAGGACATTTTGATGTAGAGTTTCAAAATAAAATACCCTTGAAATCTCATATATGAGCTATCATCCCTGTTTTTAGATGAGAATAAAACAAAGACTGTCCTGTATCAAAGACTCATCTCACTCCAGGGTGATAGCAGGACACCCCACCTAGTCACTCAGAAAAAATCAGGACATTCTGATGTAGAGTTTCAAAATAAAATATTTCTGAAGTCTCTATTGTATTAGCTATCATCCCTGTTTTTAGATGAGAATAAAACAAAAACTGTCCAGTATCAAAGACTCATCTCACTCCAGGGTGATAGCAGGACACCCCATCTAGTCACTCAGGGAGAATCATGACATTCTGATGTACAGTTTCAAAATAAAAGACCTTTGAAATCTCATATATGAGCTATCATCCCTCTGTATTTAGATAAGAATAAAACAAACACTGTCCAGTATCAAATACTCATTTCCCTTCAGGGTGATAACAGGACAGCCCACCTAGTCACTCAGGGAGAATCAGGACTTTCTGATTTAGAGTTTCAAAATAAAAGACCTTTGAAATCTCTATTGCATGAGCTATCATCCTTGTTTTTAGATGAGAATAAAACAAATACAGTCCAATATCAAAGACTCATCTCACTCCAGGGTGATAGCAGGACTCCCCACCTAGTCACTCAGGGAGAATCAGGACATTCTGAAGTACAGTTTCAAAATAAAAGACCTTTGAAATCTCTATTGCATGAGCTATCATCCCTGTTTTTAGATGAGAATAAAACAAAAACTGTCCCGTATCAAAGACTCATCTCACTCCAGGGTGATAGCAGGACACCCCATCTAGTCACTCAGAAAAAATCAGGACATTCTGATGTAGAGTTTCAAAATAAAATACCTTTGAAATCTCTATTGTATGAGCTATGATCCCTGTTTTTAGATGAGAATAAAACAAAAACTGTCCAGTATCAAAGACGCATCTCACTCCAGGGTGATAGCAGGACACCCCACCTAGTCACTCAGGGAGAATCAGGACATTCTGATGTAGAGTTTCAAAATAAAAGACCTTTGAAATCTCATATATGAGCTATCATCCCTCTCTGTTTAGATGAGAATAAAACAAAAACTGTCCAGTATCAAAGACTCATCTCACTCCAGGGTGATAGCAGGACACCCCACCTAGTCACTCAGAAAAAATCAGGACATTCTGATGTAGAGTTTCAAAATAAAATACCTTTGAAATCTCATATATGAGCTATCATCCCTGTTTTTAGATGAGAATAAAACAATAACTGTCGAGTATCAAAGACGCATCTCACTCCAGGGTGATAGCAGGACACCCCACCTAGTCACTCAGAAAAAATCAGGATATTCTGATTTAGATTTTCAAAATAAAATACCTTTGAAATCTCTATTGTATGAGCTATCATCACTGTTTTTAGATGAGAATAAAACAAAAACTGTCCAGTATCAAAGACTCATCTCACTCCAGGGTGATAGCAGGACACCCCATCTAGTCACTCAGAAAAAAACAGGACATTCTGGTGTACAGTTTTAAAATAAAATACCTTTGAAGTCTCATATATGAGCTATCATCCCTGTTTTTAGATGAGAATAAAACAATAACTGTCCAATATCAAAGACTCATCAAACTCCAGGGTGATAGCAGGACACCCCACCTAGTCACTCAGGGAGAATCAGGACATTCTGAAGTACAGTTTCAAAATAAAAGACCTTTGAAATCTCTATTGCATGAGCTATCATCCCTGTTTTTAGATGAGAATAAAACAAAAACTGTCCCGTATCAAAGACTCATCTCACTCCAGGGTGACAGCAGGACACCCCACCTAGTCACTCAGAAAAAATCAGGAGATTCTGATGTAGAGTTTCAAAATAAAATACCTTTGAAATCTCTATTGTATGAGCTATCATCCCTATTTTTAGATGAGAATAAAACAAAGACTGTCCAGTGTCAAAGACGCATCTCACTCCAGGGTGATTGCAGGACACCCCATCTAGTCACTCAGAAAAAATCAGGACATTCTGATGTAGAGTTTCAAAATAAAAGACCTTTGAAATATCATATATGAGCTATCATCCCTCTGTATTTAGATACGAATAAAACAAAGACTGTCCAGTATCAAAGACGCATCTCACTCCAGGGTGATAGCAGGACACCCCACCTAGTCACTCAGGGAGAATCAGGACTTTCTGAAGTACAGTTTCAAAATAAAAGACCTTTGAAATCTCTATTGCATGAGCTATCATCCCTGTTTTTAGATGAGAATAAAACAAATACAGTCCAATATCAAAGACTCATCTCACTCCAGGGTGATAGCAGGACTCCCCACCTAGTCACTCAGGGAGAATCAGGACATTCTGAAGTACAGTTTCAAAATAAAAGACCTTTGAAATCTCTATTGCATGAGCTATCATCCCTGTTTTTAGATGAGAATAAAACAAAAACTGTCCGGTATCAAAGACTCATCTCACTCCAGGGTGATAGCAGGACACCCCATCTAGTCACTCAGAAAAAATCAGGACATTCTGATGTAGAGTTTCAAAATAAAATACCTTTGAAATCTCTATTGTATGAGCTATCATCCCTGTTTTTAGATGAGAATAAAACAAAAACTGTCCAGTATCAAAGACTCATCTCACTCCAGGGTGATAGCAGGACACCCCATCTAGTCACTCAGGGAGAATCAGGACATTCTGAAGTACAGTTTCAAAATAAAAGACCTTTGAAATCTCTATTGCATGAGCTATCATCCCTGTTTTTAGATGAGAATAAAACAAAAACTGTCCAGTATCAAAGACGCATCTCACTCCAGGGTGATAGCAGGACACCCCACCTAATCACTCAGAAAAAATCTGGACATTCTGATGTAGAGTTTCAAAATAAAATACCTTTGAAATCTCTATTGTATGAGCTATCATCCCTATTTTTAGATGAGAATAAAACAAAGACTGTCCAGTATCAAAGACGCATCTCACTCCAGGGTGATAGCAGGACACCCCACCTAGTCACTCAGAAAAAATCAGGACATTCTGATTTAGAGTTTCAAAATAAAATACCTTTGAAATCTCATATATGAGCTATCATCCCTGTTTTTAGATGAGAATAAAACAATAACTGTCCAGTATCAAATACTCATTTCCCTTTAGGGTGATAACAGGACACCCCACCTAGTCACTCAGGGAGAATCAGGACTTTCTGAAGTACAGTTTCAAAATAAAAGACCTTTGAAATCTCTATTGCATGAGCTATCATCCCTGTTTTTAGATGAGAATAAAACAAATACAGTCCAATATCAAAGACTCATCTCACTCCAGGGTGATAGCAGGACTCCCCACCTAGTCACTCAGGGAGAATCAGGACATTCTGAAGTACTGTTTCAAAATAAAAGACCTTTGAAATCTCTATTGCATGAGCTATCATCCCTGTATTTAGATGAGAATAAAACAAAAACTGTCCCGTATCAAACATTCATCTCACTCCAGGGTGATAGCAGGACACCCCATCTAGTCACTCAGAAAAAATCAGGACATTCTGGTTTACAGTTTCAAAATAAAATACCTTTGAAGTCTCATATATGAGCTATCATCCCTGTTTTTAGATGAGAATAAAACAATAACTGTCGAATATCAAAGACTCATCAAACTCCAGGTGATAGCAGGACACCCCACCTAGTCACTCAGAAAAAATCAGGACATTCTGATGTACAGTTTCAAAATAAAATACCTTTGAAATCTCATATATGAGCTATCATCCCTCTCTGTTTAGATGAGAATAAAACAAAAACTGTCCAGTATCAAAGACTCATCTCACTCCAGGGTGATAGCAGGACACCCCACCTAGTCACTCAGGGAGAATCAGGATATTCTGAAGGACAGTTTCAAAATAAAAGACCTTTGAAATCTCATATATGAGCTATCATCCCTCTCTGTTTAGATGAGAATAAAACAAAAACTGTCCAGTATCAAAGACGCATCTCACTCCAGGGTGATAGCAGGACACCCCACCTAGTCACTCAGAAAAAATCAGGACATTCTGATTTAGAGTTTCAAAATAAAATACCTTTGAAATCTCATATATGAGCTATCATCCCTGTTTTTAGATGAGAATAAAACAATAACTGTCCAGTATCAAAAACTCATCTCACTCCAGGGTGATAGCATGACACCCCACCTAGTCACTCAGGGAGAATCAGGACATTCTGATGTAGAGTTTCAAAATAAAAGACCTTTGAAATCTCATATATGAGCTATCATCCCTCTGTATTTAGATAAGAATAAAACAAACACTGTCCAGTATCAAATACTCATTTCCCTTCAGGGTGATAACAGGACACCCCACCTAGTCACTCAGGGAGAATCAGGACTTTCTGAAGTACAGTTTCAAAATAAAAGACCTTTGAAATCTCTATTGCATGAGCTATCATCCCTGTTTTTAGATGAGAATAAAACAAATACAGTCCAATATCAAAGACTCATCTCACTCCAGGGTGATAGCAGGACTCCCCACCTAGTCACTCAGGGAGAATCAGGACATTCTGAAGTAAAGTTTCAAAATAAAAGACCTTTGAAATCTCTATTGCATGAGCTATCATCGCTGTTTTTAGATGAGAATAAAACAAAAACTGTCCCGTATCAAAGACTCATCTCACTCCAGGGTGATAGCAGGACACCCCATCTAGTCACTCAGAAAAAATCAGGATATTCTGATGTAGAGTTTCAAAATAAAATACCTTTGAAATCTCTATTGTATGAGCTATCATCCCTGTTTTTAGATGAGAATAAAACAAAAACTGGCCAGTATCAAAGACGCATCTCACAACAGGGTGATAGCAGGACACCCCATCTAGTCACTCAGAATAAATCAGGACATTCTGATGTAGAGTTTCAAAATAAAATACCTTTGAAATCTCTATTGTATGAGCTATGATCCCTGTTTTTAGATGAGAATAAAACAAAAACTGTCCAGTATCAAAGACGCATCTCACTCCAGGGTGATAGCAGGACACCCCACCTAGTCACTCAGGGAGAATCAGGACATTCTGATGTAGAGTTTCAAAATAAAAGACCTTTGAAATCTCATATATGAGCTATGATCCCTGTTTTTAGATGAGAATAAAACAATAACTGTCGAATATCAAAGACTCATCAAACTCCAGGTGATAGCAGGACACCCCACCTAGTCACTCAGAAAAAATCAGGACATTCTGATGTACAGTTTCAAAATAAAAGACCTTTGAAATCTCATATATGAGCTATCATCCCTCTCTGTTTAAATGAGAATAAAACAAAAACTGTCCAGTATCAAAGACTCATCTCACTCCAGGGTGATAGCAGGACACCCCACCTAGTCACTCAGGGAGAATCAGGACATTCTGAAGGACAGTTTCAAAATAAAAGACCTTTGAAATCTCTATTGTATGAGCTATCATCCCTGTTTTTAGATGAGAATAAAACAAAAACTGTCCAGTATCAAAGACGCATCTCACTCCAGGGTGATAGCAGGACACCCCATCTAGTCACTCAGAAAAAATCAGGACATTCTGATGTAGAGTTTCAAAATAAAAGACCTTTGAAATCTCATATATGAGCTATAATCCCTCTCTGTTTAGATGAGAATAAAACAAAAAATCTCAAGTATCAAAGACTGATCTCACTCCAGGGTGATAGCAGGACACGCCACCTAGTCACTCAGAAAAAATCAGGACATTCTGATGTACAGTTTCAAAATAAAAGACCTTTGAAATCTCATATATGAGCTATCATCCCTCTCTGTTTAGATGAGAATAAAACAAAAACTGTCCAGTATCAAAGACTCATCTCACTCCAGGGTGATAGCAGGACACCCCACCTAGTCACTCAGAAAAAATCAGGACATTCTGATGTAGAGTTTCAAAATAAAATACCTTTGAAATCTCTATTGTATGAGCTATCATCCCTATTTTTAGATGAGAATAAAACAAAGACTGTCCAGTATCAAAGACGCATCTCACTCCAGGGTGATAGCAGGACACCCCACCTAGTCACTCAGAAAAAATCAGGACATTCTGATTTAGAGTTTCAAAATAAAATATCTTTGAAATCTCATATATGAGCTATCATCCCTGTTTTTAGATGAGAATAAAACAATAACTGTCCAGTATCAAAAACTCATCTCACTCCAGGGTGATAGCATGACACCCCACCTAGTCACTCAGGGAGAATCAGGACATTCTGATGTAGAGTTTCAAAATAAAAGACCTTTGAAATCTCATATATGAGCTATCATCCCTCTGTATTTAGATAAGAATAAAACAAACACTGTCCAGTATCAAATACTCATTTCCCTTCAGGGTGATAGCAGGACTCCCCACCTAGTCACTCAGGGAGAATCAGGACATTCTGATGTAGAGTTTCAAAATAAAATACCTTTGAAATCTCTATTGTATGAGCTATCATCCCTATTTTTAGATGAGAATAAAACAATAACTGTCCAGTATCAAAGAATCATCTCACTCCAGGGTGATAGCAGGACACCTCATCTAGTCACTCAGAAAAAATCAGGACATTCTGGTTTACAGTTTCAAAATAAAATACCTTTGAAGTCTCATATATGAGCTATCATCCCTGTTTTTAGATGAGAATAAAACAATAACTGTCGAATATCAAAGACTCATCAAACTCCAGGTGATAGCAGGACACCAAACCTAGTCACTCAGAAAAAATCAGGACATTCTGATGTACAGTTTCAAAATAAAATACCTTTGAAATCTCATATATGAGCTATCATCCCTCTCTGTTTAGATGAGAATAAAACAAAAACTGTCCAGTATCAAAGACTCATCTCACTCCAGGGTGATAGCAGGACACCCCACCTAGTCACTCAGGGAGAATCAGGATATTCTGAAGGACAGTTTCAAAATAAAAGACCTTTGAAATCTCATATATGAGCTATCATCCCTCTCTGTTTAGATGAGAATAAAACAAAAACTGTCCAGTATCAAAGACGCATCTCACTCCAGGGTGATAGCAGGACACCCCACCTAGTCACTCAGAAAAAATCAGGACATTCTGATTTAGAGTTTCAAAATAAAATACCTTTGAAATCTCATATATGAGCTATCATCCCTGTTTTTAGATGAGAATAAAACAATAACTGTCCAGTATCAAAAACTCATCTCACTCCAGGGTGATAGCATGACACCCCACCTAGTCACTCAGGGAGAATCAGGACATTCTGATGTAGAGTTTCAAAATAAAAGACCTTTGAAATCTCTATTGCATGAGCTATCATCCCTGTTTTTAGATGAGAATAAAACAAATACTGTCCAATATCAAAGACGCATCTCACTCCAGGGTGATAGCAGGACACGCCACCTAGTCACTCAGAAAAAATCAGGACATTCTGATGTACAGTTTCAAAATAAAAGACCTTTGAAATCTCATATATGAGCTATCATCCCTCTCTGTTTAGATGAGAATAAAACAAAAACTGTCCAGTATCAAAGACTCATCTCAATCCAGGGTGATAGCAGGACACCCCACCTAGTCACTCAGGGAGAATCAGGACATTCTGAAGTACAGTTTCAAAATAAAAGACCTTTGAAATCTCTATTGCATGAGCTATCATCCCTGTTTTTAGATGAGAATAAAACAAAAACTGTCCAGTATCAAAGACTCATCTCACTCCAGGGTGATAGCAGGACACCCCACCTAGTCACTCAGAAAAATCAGGACATTCTGATGTACAGTTTCAAAATAAAAGACCTTTGAAATCTCATATATGAGCTATCATCCCTGTTTTTAGATGAGAATAAAACAAAAACTGTCCAGTATCAAAGACGCATCTCACTCCAGGGTGATAGCAGGACACCCCATCTAGTCACTCAGAAAAAATCAGGACATTCTGATGTACAGTTTCAAAATAAAAGACCTTTGAAATCTCATATATGAGCTAACTGTCCAGTATCAAAGACTCATCTCACTCCAGGGTGATAGCAGGACACCCCACCTAGTCACTCAGTGAGAATCAGGACTTTCTGATGTAGAGTTTCAAAATAAAAGACCTTTGAAATCTCTATTGCATGAGCTATCATCCCTGTTTTTAGATGAGAATAAAACAAATACTGTCCAATATCAAAGACTCATCTCACTCCAGGGTGATAGCAGGACTCCCTACCTAGTCACTCAGGGAGAATCAGGACATTCTGAAGTACAGTTTCAAAATAAAAGACCTTTGAAATCTCTATTGCATGAGCTGTCATCCCTGTTTTTAGATGAGAATAAAACAAAAATTGTCCCGTATCAAAGACTCATCTCACTCCAGGGTGATAGCAGGACACCCCACCTAGTCACTCAGGGAGAATCAGGACATTCTGATGTAGAGTTTAAAAATAAAATACCTTTGAAATCTCATATATGAGCTATAATCCCTCTCTGTTTAGATGAGAATAAAACAAAAACTCTCAAGTATCAAAGACTGATCTCACTCCAGGGTGATAGCAGGACACGCCACCTAGTCACTCAGAAAAAATCAGGACATTCTGATGTACAGTTTCAAAATAAAAGACCTTTGAAATCTCATATATGAGCTATCATCCCTCTCTGTTTAGATGAGAATAAAACAAAAACTGTCCAGTATCAAAGACTCATCTCACTCCAGGGTGATAGCAGGACACCCCACCTAGTCACTCAAAAAAATCAGGACATTATGATGTAGAGTTTCAAAATAAAATACCTTTGAAATCTCTATTGTATGAGCTATCATCCCTATTTTTAGATGAGAATAAAACAAAGACTGTCCAGTATCAAAGACTCATCTCACTCCAGGGTGAAAGCAGGACACCCCATTTAGTCACTCAGAAAGAATCAGGACATTCTGAAGTACAGTTTCAAAATAAAAGACCTTTGAAATCTCTATTGCATGAGCTATCATCCCTGTTTTTAGATGAGAATAAAACAAAAACTGTCCCGTATCAAAGACTCATCTCACTCCAGGGTGATAGCAGGACACCCCACCTAGTCACTCAGGGAGAATCAGGACATTCTGATTTAGAGTTTCAAAATAAAATACCTTTGAAGTCTCATATATGAGCTATCATCCCTGTTTTTAGATGGGAATAAAACACACACTGTCCAGTATCAAAGACTCATCTCACTCCATGGTGACAGCAGGACACCCCATCTAGTCACTCAGAAAAAATCAGGACATTCTGGTGTACAGTTTCAAAATAAAATACCTTTGAAGTCTCATATATGAGCTATCATCCCTGTTTTTAGATGAGAATAAAACAATAACTGTCCAATATCAAAGACTCATCAAACTCCAGGGTGATAGCAGGACACCCCACCTAGTCACTCAGAAAAAATCAGGACATTCTGATGTACAGTTTCAAAATAAAAGACCTTTGGAATCTCATATATGAGCTATCATCCCTCTCTGTTTAGATGAGAATAAAACAAAAACTGTCCAGTATCAAAGACTCATCTCACTCCAGGGTGATAGCAGGACACCCCACCTAGTCACTCAGAAAAAATCAGGACATTCTGATGTAGAGTTTCAAAATAAAATACCTTTGAAATCTCTATTGTATGAGCTATCATCCCTATTTTTAGATGATAATAAAACAAAGACTGTCCAGTATCAAAGACTCATCTCACTCCAGGGTGATAGCAGGACACCCCATCTAGTCACTCAGAAAAAATCAGGACATTCTGGTGTACAGTTTCAAAATAAAATACCTTTGAAGTCTCATATATGAGCTATCATCCCTGTTTTTAGATGAGAATAAAACAATAACTGTCCAATATCAAAGACTCATCAAACGCCAGGGTGATAGCAGGACACCCCACCTAGTCACTCAGAAAAAATCAGGACATTCTGATGTACAGTTTCAAAATAAAAGACCTTTGAAATCTCATATATGAGCTATCATCCCTCTCTGTTTAGATGATAATAAAACAAAAACTGTCCAGTATCAAAGACTCATCTCACTCCAGGGTGATAGCAGGACACCCCATCTAGTCACTCAGAAAAAATCAGGACATTCTGATGTAGAGTTTCAAAATAAAATACCTTTGAAATCTCTATTGTATGTGCTATCATCCCTGTTTTTAGATGAGAATAAAACAAAAACTGTCCAGTATCAAAGACTCATCTCACTCCAGGGTGATAGCAGGACACCCCATCTAGTCACTCAGAAAAAATCAGGACATTCTGGTGTACAGTTTCAAAATAAAATACCTTTGAAGCTGAGCTATATATGAGCTATCATCCCTGTTTTTAGATGAGAATAAAACAATAACTGTCCAATATCAAAGACGCATCTCACTCCAGGGTGATAGCAGGACACCCCATCTAGTCACTCAGAAAAAATCAGGATATTCTGATGTAGAGTTTCAAAATAAAATACCTTTGAAATCTCTATTGTATGAGCTATCATCCCTGTTTTTAGATGAGAATAAAACAAAAACTGTCCAGTATCAAAGACGCATCTCACTCCAGGGTGATAGCAGGACACCCCACCTAGTCACTCAGGGAGAATCAGGACATTCTGATGTAGAGTTTCAAAATAAAAGACCTTTGAAATCTCATATATGAGCTATAATCCCTCTCTGTTTAGATGAGAATAAAACAAAAACTCTCAAGTATCAAAGACTGATCTCACTCTAGGGTGATAGCAGGACACGCCACCTAGTCACTCAGAAAAAATCAGGACATTCTGATGTACAGTTTCAAAATAAAAGACCTTTGAAATCTCATATATGAGCTATCATCCCTCTCTGTTTAGATGAGAATAAAACAAAGACTGTCCAGTATCAAAGACGCATCTCACTCCAGGGTGATAGCAGGACATCCCACCTAGTCACTCAGGGAGAATCAGGACATTCTGATGTAGAGTTTCAAAATAAAAGACCTTTGAAATCTCATATATGAGCTATCTCTGTATTTAGATAAGAATAAAACAAACACTGTCCAGTATCAAATACTCATTTCCCTTCAGGGTGATAACAGGACACCCCACCTAGTCACTCAGGGAGAATCAGGACTTTCTGATGTAGAGTTTCAAAATAAAAGACCTTTGAAATCTCTATTGTATGAGCTATAATCCCTCTCTGTTTAGATGAGAATAAAACAAAAACTCTCAAGTATCAAAGACTGATCTCACTCCAGGTTGATAGCAGGACACGCCACCTAGTCACTCAGAAAAAATCAGGACATTCTGATGTACAGTTTCAAAATAAAAGACCTTTGAAATCTCATATATGAGCTATCATCCATCTCTGTTTAGATGAGAATAAAACAAAAACTGTCCAGTATCAAAGACTCATCTCACTCCAGGGTGATAGCAGGACACCCCACCTAGTCACTCAGAAAAAATCAGGACATTCTGATGTAGAGTTTCAAAATAAAATACCTTTGAAATCTCTATTGTATGAGCTATCATCCCTATTTTTAGATGATAATAAAACAAAGACTGTCCAGTATCAAAGACGCATCTCACTCCAGGGTGATAGCAGGACACCCCACCTAGTCACTCAGAAAAAATCAGGACATTCTGATTTAGAGTTTCAAAATAAAATACCTTTGAAATCTCATATATGAGCTATCATCCCTGTTTTTAGATGGGAATAAAACAAACAATGTCCAGTATCAAAGACTCATCTAACTCCATGGTGATAGCAGGACACCCCATCTAGTCACTCAGAGAAAAACAGGACATTCTGATGTAGAGTTTCAAAATAAAATATTTTTTAAGTCTCTATTGTATTAGCTATCATCCCTGTTTTTAGATGAGAATAAAACAAAAACTGTCCAGTATCAAAGACTCATCTCACTCCAGAGTGATAGCAGGACACCCCATCTAGTCACTCAGGGAGAATCAGGACATTCTGATGTACAGTTTCAAAATAAAAGACCTTTGAAATCTCTATTGCATGAGCTATCATCCCTGTTTTTAGATGACAATAAAACAAACACTGTCCAGTATCAAAGACGCATCTCACTCCAGGGTGATAGCAGAACACCCCACCTAGTCACTCAGGGAGAATCAGGACATTCTGATGTAGAGTTTCAAAATAAAATACCTTTGAAATCTCTATTGTATGAGCTATCATCCCTGTTTTTAGATGAGAATAAAACAAAAACTGTCCAGTATCAAAGACGCATCTCACTCCAGGGTGATAGCAGGACACCCCACCTAGTCACTCAGGGAGAATCAGGACATTCTGATATAGAGTTTCAAAATAAAAGACCTTTGAAATCTCATATATGAGCTATAATCCCTCTCTGTTTAGATGAGAATAAAACAAAAACTCTCAAGTATCAAAGACTGATCTCACTCCAGGGTGATAGCAGGACACGCCACCTAGTCACTCAGAAAAAATCAGGACATTCTGATGTACAGTTTCAAAATAAAAGACCTTTGAAATCTCTATTGCATGAGCTATCATCCCTGTTTTTAGATGAGAATAAAACAAAAACTGTCCAGTATCAAAGACTCATCTCACTCCAGGGTGATAGCAGGACTCCCCACCTAGTCACTCAGGGAGAATCAGGACATTCTGAAGTACAGTTTCAAAATAAAAGACCTTTGAAATCTCTATTGCATGAGCTATCATCCCTGTTTTTAGATGACAATAAAACAAACACTGTCAAGTAACAAAGACGCATCTCACTCCAGGGTGATAGCAGGACACCCCACCTAGTCACTCAGGGAGAATCAGGACATTCTGATTTAGAGTTTCAAAATAAAATATCTTTGAAGTCTCATATATGAGCTATCATCCCTCTTTTTAGATGGGAATAAAACAAACACCGTCCAGTATCAAAGACTCATCTAACTCCATGGTGATAGCAGGACCCCCCATCTAGTCACTCAGAAAAAATCAGGACATTCTGATGTACAGTTTCAAAATAAAAGACCTTTGAAATCTCATATATGAGCTATCATCCCATTTTTTAGATGAGAATAAAACAATAATTGTCCAATTTCAAAGACTCATCAAACTCCAGGGTGATAGCAGGACACCCCACCTAGTCACTCAGAAAAAAATCAGGACATTCTGAGGTAGAGTTTCAAAATAAAATACCTTTGAAATCTCTATTGTATGAGCTATCATCCCTGTTTTTAGATGAGAATAAAACAAAAACTGTCCAGTATCAAAGACTCATCTCACTCCAGGGTGATAGCAGGACACCCCATCTAGTCACTCAGAAAAAATCAGGACATTCTGATGTAGAGTTTCAAAATAAAAGACCTTTGAAATCTCATATATGAGCTATCATCCCTCTCTGTTTAGATGAGAATAAAACAAAAACTGTCCAGTATCAAAGACTCTTCTCACTCCAGGATGATAGCAGGACACCCCATCTAGTCACTCAGAAAAAATCAGGACATTCTGATTTAGAGTTTCAAAATAAAATACCTTTGAAATCTCATATATGAGCTATCATCCCTGTTTTTAGATGAGAATAAAACAATAACTGTCCAGTATCAAAAACTCATCTCACTCCAGGGTGATAGCATGACACCCCACCTAGTCACTCAGGGAGAATCAGGACATTCTGATGTAGAGTTTCAAAATAAAATACCTTTGAAATCTCATATTTGAGCTATCATCCCTCTGTATTTAGATAAGAATAAAACAAACACTGTCCAGTATCAAATACTCATTTCCCTTCAGGGTGATAACAGGACACCCCACCTAGTCACTCAGGGAGAATCAGGACATTCTGATGTAGAGTTTCAAAATAAAAGACCTTTGAAATCTCATATATGAGCTATAATCCCTCTCTGTTTAGATGAGAATAAAACAAAAACTCTCAAGTATCAAAGACTGATCTCACTCCAGGTTGATAGCAGGACACGCCACCTAGTCACTCAGAAAAAATCAGGACATTCTGATGTACAATTTCAAAATAAAAGACCTTTGAAATCTCATATATGAGCTATCATCCATCTCTGTTTAGATGAGAATAAAACAAAAACTGTCCAGTATCAAAGACTCATCTCACTCCAGGGTGATAGCAGGACACCCCACCTAGTCACTCAGAAAAAATCAGGACATTCTGATGTAGAGTTTCAAAATAAAATACCTTTGAAATCTCTATTGTATGAGCTATCATCCCTATTTTTAGATGATAATAAAACAAAGACTGTCCAGTATCAAAGACGCATCTCACTCCAGGGTGATAGCAGGACACCCCACCTAGTCACTCAGAAAAAATAAGGACATTCTGATTTAGAGTTTCAAAATAAAATACCTTTGAAATCTCATATATGAGCTATCATCCCTGTTTTTAGATGGGAATAAAACAAACAATGTCCAGTATCAAAGACTCATCTAACTCCATGGTGATAGCAGGACACCCCATCTAGTCACTCAGAAAAAATCAGGACATTCTGATGTAGAGTTTCAAAATAAAATATTTTTGAAGTCTCTATTGTATTAGCTATCATCCCTGTTTTTAGATGAGAATAAAACAAAAACTGTCCAGTATCAAAGACTCATCTCACTCCAGAGTGATAGCAGGACACCCCATCTAGTCACTCAGGGAGAATCAGGACATTCTGATGTACAGTTTCAAAATAAAAGACCTTTGAAATCTCTATTGCATGAGCTATCATCCCTGTTTTTAGATGACAATAAAACAAACACTGTCCAGTATCAAAGACGCATCTCACTCCAGGGTGATAGCAGGACACCCCACCTAGTCACTCAGGGAGAATCAGGACATTCTGATATAGAGTTTCAAAATAAAATACCTTTGAAGTCTCATATATGAGCTATCATCCCTGTTTTTAGATGAGAATAAAACACAATAACTGTCCAGTATCAAAGACTCATCTCACTCCAGGGTGATAGCAGGACACCCCACCTAGTCACTCAGGGAGAATCAGGACATTCTGAAGGACAGTTTCAAAATAAAAGACCTTTGAAATCTCTATTGCATGAGCTATCATCCCTGTTTTTAGATGAGAATAAAACAAAAACTGTCCCGTATCAAAGACTCATCTCACTCCAGGGTGATAGCAGGACACGCCACATAGTCACTCAGAAAAAATCAGGACATTCTGATGTACAGTTTCAAAATAAAAGACCTTTGAAATCTCATATATGAGCTATCATCCCTCTCTGTTTAGATGAGAATAAAACAAAAACTGTCCAGTATCAAAGACTCATCTCACTCCAGGGTGATAGCAGGACACCCCACCTAGTCACTCAGGGAGAATCAGGACATTCTGATTTAGAGTTTCAAAATAAAATATCTTTGAAGTCTCATATATGAGCTATCATCCCTCTTTTTAGATGGGAATAAAACAAACACTGTCCAGTATCAAAGACTCATCTAACTCCATGGTGATAGCAGGACCCCCCATCTAGTCACTCAGAAAAAATCAGGACATTCTGATGTACAGTTTCAAAATAAAAGACCTTTGAAATCTCATATATGAGCTATCATCCCATTTTTTAGATGAGAATAAAACAATAACTGTCCAATTTCAAAGACTCATCAAACTCCAGGGTGATAGCAGGACACCCCACCTAGTCACTCAGAAAAAAATCAGGACATTCTGAGGTAGAGTTTCAAAATAAAATACCTTTGAAATCTCTATTGTATGAGCTATCATCCCTGTTTTTAGATGAGAATAAAACAAAAACTGTCCAGTATCAAAGACTCATCTAATTCCATGGTGATAGCAGGACACCCCATCTAGTCACTCAGAAAAAATCAGGACATTCTGATGTACAGTTTCAAAATAAAATACCTTTGAAATCTCATATATGAGCTATCATCCCTCTCTGTTTAGATGAGAATAAAACAAAATCTCTCCAGTATCAAAGACTCATCTCACTCCAGGGTGATAGCAGGACACCCCACCTAGTCACTCAGAAAAAAACAGGACATTCTGATTTACAGTTTCAAAATACAATACCTTTGAAATCTCTATTGTATGAGCTATCATCCCTATATTTAGATGAGAATAAAACAAAGACTGTCCAGTATCAAAGACGCATCTCACTCCAGGGTGATAGCAGGACACCCCACCTAGTCATTCAGAAAAAAACAGGACATTCTGATTTACAGTTTCAAAATAAAATACCTTTGAAATCTCTATTGTATGAGCTATCATCCCTATATTTAGATGAGAATAAAACAAAACTGTCCAGTATCAAATACTCATTTCCCTTCAGGGTTATAACAGGACACCCCACCTAGTCACTCAGGGAGAATCAGGACTTTCTGATGTAGAGTTTCAAAATAAAAGACCTTAGAAATCTCTATTGTATGAGCTATCATCCCTGTTTTTAGATGAGAATAAAACAAAGACTGTCCAGTATCAAAGACGCATCTCACTCCAGGGTGATAGCAGGACACGCCACATAGTCACTCAGGGAGAATCAGGACATTCTGATGTAGAGTTTCAAAATAAAAGACCTTTGAAATCTCATATATGAGCTATAATCCCTCTCTGTTTAGATGAGAATAAAACAAAAACTCAAAAGTATCAAAGACTGATCTCACTCCAGGGTTATAGCAGGACACGCCACATAGTCACTCAGAAAAAATCAGGACATTCTGATGTACAGTTTCAAAATAAAAGACCTTTGAAATCTCATATATGAGCTATCATCCCTCTCTGTTTAGATGAGAATAAAACAAAATCTCTCCAGTATCAAAGACTCATCTCACTCCAGGGTGATAGCAGGACACCCCATCTAGTCACTGAGAAAAAATCAGGACATTCTGATGTAGAGTTTCAAAATAAAATATTTTTGAAATCTCTATTGTATTAGCTATCATCCCTGTATTTAGATGAGAATAAAACAAAAACTGTCCAGTATCAAAGACTCATCTCACTCCAGGGTGATAGCAGGACACCCTTTCTAGTCACTCCGAAAAAATCAGGACATTCTGATGTAGAGTTTCAAAATAAAATACCTTTGAAGTCTCATATATGAGCTATCATCCCTGTTTTTAGATGAGAATAAAACAAATACTGTCCAATATCAAAAACTCATCTCACTACAGGGTGATAGCAGGACACCCCATCTAGTCACTCAGAAAAAAATCGGACATTCTGATGTACAGTTTCAAAATAAAATACCTTTGAAGTCTCATATATGAGCTATCATCCCTGTTTTTAGATGAGAATAAAACAATAACTGTCCAATATCAAAGACTCATCAAACTCCAGGGTGATAGCAGGACACCCCATCTAGTCACTCAGAAAAAATCAGGACATTCTGATGTAGAGTTTCAAAATAAAATACCTTTGAAATCTCTATTGTATGAGCTATCATCCCTGTTTTTAGATGAGAATAAAACAAAAACTGTCCAGTATCAAAGACGCATCTCACTCCAGGGTGATAGCAGGGCACCCCACCTAGTCACTCAGGGAGAATCAGGACATTCTGATATAGAGTTTCAAAATAAAAGACCATTGAAATCTCATATATGAGCTATCATCCCTCTGTATTTAGATAAGAATAAAACAAACACTGTCCAGTATCAAATACTCATTTCCCTTCAGGGTGATAACAGGACACCCCACTTAGTCACTCAGGGAGAATCAGGACATTCTGAAGTACAGTTTCAAAATAAAAGACCTTTGAAATATCTATTGCATGAGCTATCATCCCTGTTTTTAGATGAGAATAAAACAAAAACTGTCCCGTATCAAAGACTCATCTCACTCCAGGTTGATAGCAGGACACCCCATCTAGTCACTCAGAAAAGATCAGGACATTCTGATGTAGAGTTTCAAAATAAAATACCATTGAAATCTCTATTGTATGAGCTATCATCCCTGTTTTTAGATGAGAATAAAACAAAAACTGTCCAGTATCAAAGATGCATCTCACTACAGGGTGATAGCAGGACACCCCATCTAGTCACTCAGGGAGAATCAGGACATTCTGATGTACAGTTTCAAAATAAAAGACCTTTGAAATCTCTATTGCATGAGCTATCATCCCTGTTTTTAGATGGCAATAAAACAAACACTGTCAAGTAACAAAGACGCATCTCACTCCAGGGTGATAGCAGGACACCCCACCTAGTCAATCAGGGAGAATCAGGACATTCTGATTTAGAGTTTCAAAATAAAATATCTTTGAAGTCTCATATATGAGCTATCATCCCTGTTTTTAGATGGGAATAAAACAAACACTGTCCAGTATCAAAGACTCATCTAACTCCATGGTGATAGCAGTACACCCCATCTAGTCACTCAGAAAAAATCAGGACATTCTGATGTAGAGTTTCAAAATAAAAGACCTTTGAAATCTCATATATGAGCTATCATCCCATTTTTTAGATGAGAATAAAACAATAACTGTCCAGTATCAAAAACTCATCTCACTCCAGGGTGATAGCATGACACCCCACCTAGTCACTCAGGGAGAATCAGGACATTCTGATGTAGAGTTTCAAAATAAAAGACCTTTGAAATCTCATATATGAGCTATCATCCCTCTGTATTTAGATAAGAATAAAACAAACACTGTCCAGTATCAAATACTCATTTCCCTTCAGGGTGATAACAGGACACCCCACTTAGTCACTCAGGGAGAATCAGGACTTTCTGATGTACAGTTTCAAAATAAAAGACCTTTGAAATCTCTATTGTATGAGCTATCATCCCTGTTTTTAGATGAGAATAAAACAATAACTGTCCAGTATCAAAAACTCATCTCACTCCAGGGTGATAGCAGGAAACCCCACCTAGTCACTCAGGGAGAATCAATACATTCTGATGTACAGTTTCAAAATAAAAGACCTTTGAAATCTCTATTGCATGAGCTATCATCCCTGTTTTTAGATGAGAATAAAACAAAAACTGTCCAGTATCAAAGACTCATCTAATTCCATGGTGATAGCAGGACACCCCATCTAGTCACTCAGAAAAAATCAGGACATTCTGATGTACAGTTTCAAAATAAAATACCTTTGAAATCTCATATATGAGCTATCATCCCTGTTTTTAGATGGGAATAAAACAAACACTGTCCAGTATCAAAGACTCATCTAACTCCATGGTGATAGCAGGACACCCCATCAAGTCACTCAGGGAGAATCAGGACATTCTGATGTACAGTTTCAAAATAAAAGACCTTTGAAATCTCATATATGAGCTCTCATCCCTCTCTGTTTAGATGAGAATAAAACAAAACTGTCCAGTATCAAATACTCATTTCCCTCAGGGTTATAACAGGACACCCCACCTAGTCACTCAGGGAGAATCAGGACTTTCTGATGTAGAGTTTCAAAATAAAAGACCTTTGAAATCTCTATTGTATGAGCTATCATCCCTGTTTTTAGATGAGAATAAAACAAAGACTGTCCAGTATCAAAGACTCATCTCACTCCATGGTGATAGCAGGACACCCTTTCTAGTCACTCCGAAAAAATCAGGACATTCTGATGTAGAGTTTCAAAATAAAATACCTTTGAAGTCTCATATATGAGCTATCATCCCTGTTTTTAGATGAGAATAAAACAAATACTGTCCAATATCAAAAACTCATCTCACTCCAGGGTGATAGCAGGAAACCCCATCTAGTCACTCAGAAAAAATCAGGACATTCTGATGTACATTTTCAAAATAAAATACCTTTGAAGTCTCATATATGAGCTATCATCCCTGTTTTTAGATGAGAATAAAACACAATAACTGTCCAATATCAAAGACTCATCAAACTCCAGGGTGATAACAGGACACCCCACCTAGTCACTCAGGGAGAATCAGGACATTCTGATGTAGAGTTTCAAAATAAAAGACCTTTGAAATCTCATATATGAGCTATCATCCCTCTCTGTTTAGATGAGAATAAAACAAAAACTGTCCAGTATCAAAGACTCATCTCACTCCAGGGTGATAGCATGACACCCCACTTAGTCACTCAGGGAGAATCAGGACTTTCTGATGTAGAGTTTCAAAATAAAAGACCTTTGAAATCTCTATTGTATGAGCTATCATCCCTGTTTTTAGATAAGAATAAAACAAAGACTGTCCAGTATCAAAGACTCATCTCACTCCATGGTGATAGCAGGACACCCTTTCTAGTCACTCCGAAAAAATCAGGACATTCTGATGTAGAGTTTCAAAATAAAATACCTTTGAAGTCTCATATATGAGCTATCATCCCTGTTTTTAGATGAGAATAAAACAAATGCTGTCCAATATCAAAAACTCATCTCACTCCAGGGTGATAGCAGGAAACCCCATCTAGTCACTCAGAAAAAATCAGGACATTCTGATGTACATTTTCAAAATAAAATACCTTTGAAGTCTCATATATGAGCTATCATCCCTGTTTTTAGATGAGAATAAAACAATAACTGTCCGATATCAAAGACTCATCAAACTCCAGGGTGATAACAGGACACCCCACCTAGTCACTCAGAAAAAATCAGGACATTCTGATGTAGAGTTTCAAAATAAAAGACCTTTGAAATCTCTATTGTATGAGCTATCATCCCTGTTTTTAGATGAGAATAAAACAAAAACTGTCCAGTATCAAAGACTCATCTCACTCCAGGGTGATAGCAGGACACCCCACCTAGTCACTCAGGGAGAATCAGGACATTCTGATGTAGAGTTTCAAAATAAAAGACCTTTGAAATCTCATATATGAGCTATCATCCCTCTCTGTTTAGATGAGAATAAAACAAAAACTGTCCAGTATCAAAGACTCATCTCACTCCAGGGTGATAGCATGACACCCCACCTAGTCACTCAGGGAGAATCAGGACATTCTGATGTAGAGTTTCAAAATAAAAGACCTTTGAAATCTCATATATGAGCTATCATCCCTCTCTGTTTAGATGAGAATAAAACAAAACTGTCCAGTATCAAATACTCATTTCCCTTCAGTGTTATAACAGGACACCCCACTTAGTCACTCAGGGAGAATCAGGACTTTCTGATGTAGAGTTTCAAAATAAAAGACCTTTGAAATCTCTATTGTATGAGCTATCATCCCTGTTTTTAGATGAGAATAAAACAAAGACTGTCCAGTATCAAAGACTCATCTCACTCCATGGTGATAGCAGGACACCCTTTCTAGTCACTCCGAAAAAATCAGGACATTCTGATGTAGAGTTTCAAAATAAAATACCTTTGAAGTCTCATATATGAGCTATCATCCCTGTTTTTAGATGAGAATAAAACAAATACTGTCCAATATCAAAAACTCATCTCACTCCAGGGTGATAGCAGGAAACCCCATCTAGTCACTCAGAAAAAATCAGGACATTCTGATGTACATTTTCAAAATAAAATACCTTTGAAGTCTCATATATGAGCTATCATCCCTGTTTTTAGATGAGAATAAAACAATAACTGTCCAATATCAAAGACTCATCAAACTCCAGGGTGATAACAGGACACCCCACCTAGTCACTCAGAAAAAATCAGGACATTCTGATGTAGAGTTTCAAAATAAAAGACCTTTGAAATCTCTATTGTATGAGCTATCATCCCTGTTTTTAGATGAGAATAAAACAAAAAATGTCCAGTATCAAAGACTCATCTCACTCCAGGGTGATAGCAGGACACCCCACCTAGTCACTCAGGGAGAATCAGGACATTCTGATGTAGAGTTTCAAAATAAAAGACCTTTGAAATCTCTATTGCATGAGCTATCATCCCTGTTTTTAGATGAGAATAAAACAAAAACTGTCCAGTATCAAAGATTCATCTCACTCCAGGGTGATAGCAGCACACCCCATCTAGTCACTCAGAAAAAATCAGGACATTCTGATTTAGAGTTTCAAAATAAAATACCTTTGAAATCTCTATTGTATGAGCTATCATCCTTGTTTTTAGATGAGAATAAAACAAAAACTGTCCAGTATCAAAGATGCATCTCACTCCAGGGTGATAGCAGGACACCCCACCTAGTCACTCAGGGAGAATCAGGACATTCTGATGTAGAGTTTCAAAATAAAAGACCTTTGAAATCTCATATATGAGCTATAATCCCTCTCTGTTTAGATGAGAATAAAACAAAACCTCTCAAGTATCAAAGACTGATCTCACTCCAGGGTTATAGCAGGACACGCCACATAGTCACTCAGAAAAAATCAGGACATTCTGATGTACAGTTTCAAAATAAAAGACCTTTGAAATCTCATATATGAGCTATCATCCCTCTCTGTTTAGATGAGAATAAAACAAAACTGTCCGGTATCAAAGACTCATCTCACTCCAGGGTGATAGCAGGTAACCCCACCTAGTTACTCATAAATAATTAGGACATTCTGATTTAGAGTTTCAAAATAAAATACCTTTGAAATCTCATATATGAGCTATCATCCCTGTTTTTAGATGGGAATAAAACAAACACTGTCCAGTATCAAAGACTCATCTAACTCCATGGTGATAGCAGGACACCCCATCAAGTCACTCAGAAAAAATCAGGACATTGTGATGTAGGGTTTCAAATTAAAAGACCTTTGAAATCTCATATATGAGCTATCATCCCTGTTTTTAGATGAGAATAAAACAATAACTGTCCAGTATCAAAAACTCATCTCACTCCAGGGTGATAGCATGACACCCCACCTAGTCACTCAGGGAGAATCAGGACATTCTGATGTAGAGTTTCAAAATAAAAGACCTTTGAAATCTCATATATGAGCTATCATCCCTCTGTATTTAGATAAGAATAAAACAAACACTGTCCAGTATCACATACTCATTTCCCTTCAGGGTGATAACAGGACACCCCACCTAGTCACTCAGGGAGAATCAGGACATTCTGATGTAGAGTTTCAAAATAAAAGACCTTTGAAATCTCTATTGCATGAGCTATCATCCCTGTATTTAGATGAGAATAAAACAAAAACGGTCCCGTATCAAAGACTCATCTCACTCCAGGGTGATAGCAGGACACCCCATCTAGTCACTCAGAAAAAAATCAGGACATTCTGATGTAGAGTTTCAAAATAAAATACCTTTGAAATCTCTATTGTATGAGCTATCATCCCTGTTTTTAGATGAGAATAAAACAAAAACTGTCCAGTATCAAAGACGCATCTCACTCCAGGGTGATAGCAGGACACCCAACCTAGTCACTCAGGGAGAATCAGGACATTCTGATTTAGAGTTTCAAAATAAAAGACCTTTGAAATCTCATATATGAGCTATAATCCCTCTCTGTTTAGATGAGAATAAAACAAACACTCTCAAGTATCAAAGACTGATCTCACTCCAGGGTGATAGCAGGAAACCCCATCTAGTCACTCAGAAAAAATCAGGACATTCTGATGTACATTTTCAAAATAAAATACCTTTGAAGTCTCATATATGAGCTATCATCCCTGTTTTTAGATGAGAATAAAACACAATAACTGTCCAATATCAAAGACTCATCAAACTCCAGGGTGATAACAGGACACCCCACCTAGTCACTCAGGGAGAATCAGGACATTCTGATGTAGAGTTTCAAAATAAAAGACCTTTGAAATCTCATATATGAGCTATCATCCCTCTCTGTTTAGATGAGAATAAAACAAAAACTGTCCAGTATCAAAGACTCATCTCACTCCAGGGTGATAGCATGACACCCCACTTAGTCACTCAGGGAGAATCAGGACTTTCTGATGTAGAGTTTCAAAATAAAAGACCTTTGAAATCTCTATTGTATGAGCTATCATCCCTGTTTTTAGATAAGAATAAAACAAAGACTGTCCAGTATCAAAGACTCATCTCACTCCATGGTGATAGCAGGACACCCTTTCTAGTCACTCCGAAAAAATCAGGACATTCTGATGTAGAGTTTCAAAATAAAAGACCTTTGAAATCTCTTATATGAGCTATCATCCCTCTCTGTTTAGATGAGAATAAAACAAAACTGTCCAGTATCAAATACTCATTTCCCTTCAGGGTTATAACAGGACACCCCACCTAGTCACTCAGGGAGAATCAGGACTTTCTGATGTAGAGTTTCAAAATAAAATACCTTTGAAATCTCTATTGTATGAGCTATCATCCCTGTTTTTAGATGAGAATAAAACAAAGACTGTCCAGTATCAAAGACTCATCTCACTCCATGGTGATAGCAGGACACCCTTTCTAGTCACTCCGAAAAAATCAGGACATTCTGATGTAGAGTTTCAAAATAAAATACCTTTGAAATCTCATATATGAGCTATCATCCCTGTTTTTAGATGAGAATAAAAGAAAAACTGTCCAGTATCAAAGACTCATCTCACTCCAGGGTGATAGCAGGAAACCCCATCTAGTCACTCAGAAAAAATCAGGACATTCTGATGTACAGTTTCAAAATAAAATACCTTTGAAGTCTCATATATGAGCTATCATCCCTGTTTTTAGATGAGAATAAAACAATAACTGTCCAATATCAAAGACTCATCAAACTCCAGGGTGATAACAGGACACCCCACCTAGTCACTCAGAAAAAATCAGGACATTCTGATGTAGAGTCTCAAAATAAAAGACCTTTGAAATCTCTATTGCATGAGCTATCATCCCTGTTTTTAGATGAGAATAAAACAAAAACTGTCCAGTATCAAAGACTCATCTCACTCCAGGGTGATAGCAGCACACCCCATCTAGTCACTCAGAAAAAATCAGGACATTCTGATGTAGAGTTTCAAAATAAAATACCTTTGAAATCTCTATTGTATGAGCTATCATCCCTGTTTTTAGATGAGAATAAAACAAAAACTGTCCAGTATCAAAGACGCATCTCACTCCAGGGTGATTGCAGGACACCCCACCTAGTCACTCAGGGAGAATCAGGACATTCTGATGTCGAGTTTCAAAATAAAAGACCTTTGAAATCTCATATATGAGCCATAATCCCTCTCTGTTTAGATGAGAATAAAACAAAACTGTCCAGTATCAAAGACGCATCTCACTCCAGGGTGATAGCAGGTAACCCCACCTAGTTACTCAGAAAAAAATAGGACATTCTGATTTAGAGTTTCAAAATAAAATACCTTTGAAATCTCATATATGAGCTATCATCCCTGTTTTTAGATGGGAATAAAACAAACACTGTCAAGTATCAAAGACTCATTTAACTCCATGGTGATAGCAGGACACCCCATCAAGTCACTCAGAAAAAATCAGGACATTGTGATGTAGGGTTTCAAAATAAAAGACCTTTGAAATCTCATATATGAGCTATCATCCCTCTCTGTTTAGATGAGAATAAAACAAAATCTCTCCAGTATCAAAGACTCATGTCACTCCAGGGTGATAGCAGGACACCCTTTCTAGTCACTCAGGGAGAATCAGGACATTCTGATTTACAGTTTCAAAATAAAAGACCTTTGAAATCTCTATTGCATGAGCTATCATCCCTGTTTTTAGATGAGAATAAAACAATAACTGTCCAATATCAAAGACTCAAAAAACACCAGGGTGATAGCAGGACACCCCACCGAGTCACTCTGAAAAAATCAGGACATTCTGATGTACAGTTTCAAAATAAAATACCTTTGAAATCTCTATTGCATGAGCTATCATCCCTGTTTTTAGATGAGAATAAAACAAAAACTGTCCAGTATCAAAGACTCATCTCACTCCAGGGTGATAGCAGGACACCCCACCTAGTCACTCAGTGAGAATCAGGACTTTCTGATGTAGAGTTTCAAAATAAAAGACCTTTGAAATCTCTATTGCATGAGCTATCATCCCTGTTTTTAGATGAGAATAAAACAAATACTGTCCAATATCAAAGACTCATCTCACTCCAGGGTGATAGCAGGACTCCCCACCTAGTCACTCAGGGAGAATCAGGACATTCTGAAGTACAGTTTCAAAATAAAAGACCTTTGAAATCTCTATTGCATGAGCGGTCATCCCTGTTTTTAGATGAGAATAAAACAAAAATTGTCCCGTATCAAAGACTCATCTCACTCCAGGGTGATAGCAGGACACCCCATCTAGTCACTCAGAAAAAATCAGGACATTCTGATGTAGAGTTTCAAAATAAAATACCTTTGAAATCTCTATTGTATGAGCTATCATCCCTGTTTTTAGATGAGAATAAAACAATAACTGTCCAATATCAAAGACTCATCAAACTCCAGGGTGATAGCAGGACAACCCACCTAGTCACTCATAAAAAATCAGGACATTCTGATGTACAGTTTCAAAATAAAAGACCTTTGAAATCTCATATATGAGCTATCATCCCTCTCTGTTTAGATGAGAATAAAACAAAAACTGTCCAGTATCAAAGACTCATCTCACTCCAGGGTGATAGCAGGACACCCCACCTAGACACTCAGGGAGAATCAGGACATTCTGAAGTACAGTTTCAAAATAAAAGACCTTTGAAATCTCTATTGCATGAGCTATCATCCCTGTTTTTAGATGAGAATAAAACAAAAACTGTCCAGTATCAAAGACTCATCTCACTCCAGGGTGATAGCAGGACACCCCACCTAGTCACTCAGAAAAAATCAGGACATTCTGATGTAGAGTTTCAAAATAAAATACCTTTGAAATCTCTATTGTATGAGCTATCATCCCTATTTTTAGATTAGAATAAAAACAAAGACTGTCCAGTATCAAAGACTCATCTCACTCCAGGGTGATAGCAGGACACCCCATCTAGTCACTCAGAAAAAATCAGGACATTCTGGTGTACAGTTTCAAAATAAAATACCTTTGAAGCTGAGCTATATATGAGCTATCATCCCTGTTTTTAGATGAGAATAAAACAATAACTGTCCAATATCAAAGACGCATCTCACTCCAGGGTGATAGCAGGACACCCCATCTAGTCACTCAGAAAAAATCAGGACATTCTGATGCAGAGTTTCAAAATAAAATACCTTTGAAATCTGTTGTATGAGCTATCATCCCTGTTTTTAGATGAGAATAAAACAAAAACTGTCCAGTATCAAAGACGCATCTCACTCCAGGGTGATAGCAGGACACCCCACCTAGTCACTCAGGGAGAATCAGGACATTCTGATGTAGAGATTCAAAATAAAATACCTTTGAAATCTCATATATGAGCTATCATCCCTCTCTGTTTGGATGAGAATAAAACAAAAACTGTCCAGTATCAAAGACTCATCTCACTCCAGGGTGATAGCAGGACACCCCACCTAGTCACTCAGAAAAAATCAGGACATTCTGATGTAGAGTTTCAAAATAAAATACCTTTGAAATCTCTATTGTATGAGCTATCATCCCTATTTTTAGATGAGAATAAAACAAAGACTGTCCAGTATCAAAGACGCATCTCACTCCAGGGTGATTGCAGGACACCCCACCTAGTCACTCAGGGAGAATCAGGACATTCTGATGTAGAGTTTCAACATAAAAGACCTTTGAAATCTCATATATGAGCTATCTCTGTATTTAGATAAGAATAAAACAAACACTGTCTAGTATCAAATACTCATTTCCCTTCAGGGTGATAACAGGACACCCCACCTAGTCACTCAAGGAGAATCAGGACTTTCTGATGTAGAGTTTCAAAATAAAAGACCTTTGAAATCTCTATTGCATGAGCTATCATCCCTGTTTTTAGATGAGAATAAAACAATAACTGTCCAATATCAAAGACTCATCTCACTCCAGGGTGATAGCAGGACACCCCACCTAGTCACTCAGAAAAAATCAGGACATTCTGATGTAGAGTTTCAAAATAAAATACCTTTGAAATCTCTATTGTATGAGCTATCATCCCTATTTTTAGATGATAATAAAACAAAGACTGTCCAGTATCAAAGACTCATCTCACTCCAGGGTGATAGCAGGACACCCCATCTAGTCACTCAGAAAAAATCAGGACATTCTGGTGTACAGTTTCAAAATAAAATACCTTTGAAGTCTCATATATGAGCTATCATCCCTGTTTTTAGATGAGAATAAAACAATAACTGTCCAATATCAAAGACTCATCAAACTCCAGGGTGATAGCAGGACACCCCACCTAGTCACTCAGGGAGAATCAGGACATTCTGAAGGACAGTTTCAAAATAAAGACCTTTGAAATCTCTATTGCATGAGCTATCATCCCTGTTTTTAGATGAGAATAAAACAAAAACTGTCCCGTATCAAAGACTCATCTCACTCCAGGGTGATAGCAAGACACCCCATCTAGTCACTCAGAAAAAATCAGGACATTCTGATGTAGAGTTTCAAAATAAAATACCTTTGAAATCTCTATTGTATGAGCTATCATCCCTGTTTTTAGATGAGAATAAAACAAAAACTGTCCAGTATCAAAGACGCATCTCACTCCAGGGTGATAGCAGGACACCCCACCTAGTCACTCAGAAAAAATCAGGACATTCTGATGTAGAGTTTCAAAATAAAAGACCTTTGAAATCTCTATTGTATGAGCTATCATCCCTATTTTTAGATGAGAATAAAACAAAGACTGTCCAGTATCAAAGACTCATCTCACTCCAGGGTGATAGCAGGACACCCCATCTAGTCACTCAGAAAAAAACAGGACATTCTGGTGTACAGTTTCAAAATAAAATACCTTTGAAGTCTCATATATGAGCTATCATCCCTGTTTTTAGATGATAATAAAACATTAACTGTCCAATATCAAAGACTCATCAAACTCCAGGGTGATAGCAGGACACCCCACCTAGTCACTCAGAAAAAATCAGGACATTCTGATGTAGAGTTTCAAAATAAAAGACCTTTGAAATCTCATATATGAGCTATAATCCCTCTCTGTTTAGATGATAATAAAACAAAAACTCTCAAGTATCAAAGACTGATCTCACTCCAGGGTGATAGCAGGACACGCCACCTAGTCACTCAGAAAAAATCAGGACATTCTGATGTACAGTTTCAAAATAAAAGACCTTTGAAATCTCATATATGAGCTATCATCCCTCTCTGTTTAGATGAGAATAAAACAATAACTGTCCAGTATCAAAGACTCATCTCACTCCAGGGTGATAGCAGGACACCCCACCTAGTCACTCAGAAAAA
>NW_027639956.1:0-2000 GCF_949606895.1 Notothenia rossii | reverse complement strand
CAGGAGGACCCAGAGCCCCCCCCACACATTAAGCAGGAACAGGAGGAACTCTGGATTAGTCAGGAGGGAGAGCAGCTTCAGGAGCTGGAGGAGGCTGATATCAACAAATCCACTTTCACTCCTGACCCTGTGAAGAGTGAAGATGATAAAGAGAAACCTCAGTCCTCACAGCCTCATCAAAGACAAACTGAACACATGGAAACAGAAGCTGATGGAGATGACTGTGGAGGACCAGAACCAGCCAGGAACTCAGATCCAGAGAGCAGTTTACAACCAAAGACTGAACCTGACACTGGAGACTCTTCTGAACCTGGCACTGAAGACATTGCTGATTGGAAAGAGACCAGAGAACCTGCATCAGGCTCGAACTCGCTGAAAAATAGACATGAATCTGCCAGTGATCCACGACGTAGTGCTGAAAATAAACCATTCAGCTGCTCAGTCTGTAAGAAAGCTTTTTCACAGAGTGGACATTTAAAGGCACACATGAGAAGACACACAGGAGAGAAACCATTCACCTGCTCAGTCTGTAAGAAAGCTTTTTCACAGAGTGGAAGTTTAAAGTCACACATGAGAATCCACACAGGAGAGAAACCATTCACCTGTACATTCTGTAATAAAGCTTTTTCACATAGTGGAAATTTAAAGGAACACATGAAAATCCACACAGGAGAGAATCCCTTTAGCTGCTCAGTTTGTACCAAATATTTTGTGCAGAGTGGAAGTTTAAAGTCACATATGAGAATCCACACAGGAGAGAAACCATTTACATGTACAGTCTGTAAGAAAGCTTTTTCACAGAGTGGACATTTAAAGAAACACTTGAGAGTCCACACAGGAGAGGAAAAATAGAGCTGCAATGTTTGTGACAAAAGATTTAAATGGCATAATCGTTTCAAAAGACACAAGTGTGTTGGTCGTCAGCTGCTTCTGTAACCGTAAGGGAATACATTTGTCTATTTTGTTTCCTGATGACCTAATGCCATTACATGTAATACGTGTAAGCCTGATTTCACCAACCTGCAACCGATTCGCGAATAATCACAAATGTTCATTTATTTGACCCCTTAACTCGACTATTTCTTGTTTAATAATCATTACATCTCCTCAGGACCCAGTTCCTGTGTCCTGCCTTTCACCTGCTGATCACCCACTGCTCATTTAAGGTGGACTGACCTTTACAAGGGACCAGCTAGTCTTAGCGTCTTAATGCAAACGTTTTGTAAAGTGATGCTAGACCAAAAACGTGCTGTTGGGTTTTGTGCTCTCTGCAGGACGGTGTCTGTACTCAAAGATTGTTTATGAAATCAGAGCTTCACTCTGTTTTTGTTGTCTAAACAACGCCAACAGAGCGATACGTCTTCTTTCCAGCAGATGGCATACATGTTACATCATCCAGTTCAACTGTCATCCACATATTAATAATTCAAAACAGCAATGTGTAAGATATGGCTAGTAATTGACTATTTCAACAGAATGTGAAGAGGTTACAGTCTTGAGGCCATGTCCAATATGTTTTGTTTGATTAAATCTACTGAAATGAGCATTCAATGACTAAATTATTCTTAATGACTGTCATTACATCATGGGTTTGCATTGCAATATTAGAACGCATAAAACCCAACTTTATTTCTTCCAAGTTGCGGGTGTTCATTGTTTAGAAGTCCGCTGTGTTTCATCCAAGCTTTCACTTCGTGCTCGGATAATGCTGAAAGTATCTGTTGTATGCTTTACCTGCTCCAGTAACAAAAGAGTAATTTCAGTCAGACAACTCACGTGTTTCTTTAACGTGTTTCTTTAACGTGTTTATTAGGAGCAGCATATTGTTGAGTTTGGCGTCTAGGCTCGGGCCTCATCACTCCACAGATATACATAGCACGATGAGTGATGATTACATAACTAACCCCCCGAGCCTACAGGTGGAAGCTGGGGTGGTGGTGTTGCAGGCAAGCAGCAGAGACGTGGAAGTAACTGCAGCAATAGCATTAGCAAGCAATGCA